>NW_022196891.1:29172705-29185357 GCF_008632895.1 Mastomys coucha | reverse complement strand
ACTACTCAGAGTCAAGCTGTCTCTGTGATCCTGTGATTCTGGGATCCTGTGACCCTGGGCTTGTTAGAATACCTGGGAGTAGAGTTTCCTCTGAGTGTTTTGGGACTGGCTACAGAGCTTGCACCCTAGGTCTGCTCAGGGCACTGGCTGGCCCAGACAGACTGGAAGCAATTCGAGCCACTAGGCTGGCAGAGGTCTTGCTGGTCCCAGTTACTCCCGGTGTTGGGACAGATGTTGTGTCCTCCTCACCTCTGATCCTGGGTGTGCCAGAGCACCTGGGAGTGGAGCTTCCTCTGGGTGTTGTGGGACTGACTGTGGAACTTGTGCCCAAGTTCTGCTCAGGGCACCAGCTCAGACAGACGGGAAGAAACCTGAGCCACTGGGCTGGTGGAGTTCCTGTGTGCCTGGTCCCGCTGGTCCCAGTTACTCCTGGTCTCTCTGCATGGATTTGATGGGGATGGATATTCCCATGAAAACATAGAGAACACAGCTCCCTGTGTCTGTTCATTCAGCTTTCACTGATACCCTGGAGGTTCGTGCATGCTATAGAGTGCTTCAGGACTCCCTCCAATGGCTGTGTTATTCTGCATTGTATTTACACACAGTTTCTCTCTCCATTCACCTGCTGCTGGACCTTCAGCTGCATAAAGGATGCTGTTGAACAGGGGCACAGTGCTTGTGTGAGCAGTGCCTAAACCTGGTTCTCAGGGGAGATTGTCGGGGGTGGAACTGAGTGCCATGCCACAGCCCCTGCAATCCTGTCACCCACGGTGCCTGGGCTGCTTTATAACCACATTGACACTGTGTGGAATTCTGACTTGTCTGCTCTTGCTGCCTCGTGCTTGTCTGTTGAGCTAAGGTCCCTCCACCATCTCTGCCCACTGGACAGTCAGTTCTCCATCTTCCTGAAAACAAGCTTGATGCTGTTCTATGTCTCACTCTGTCCTGCCTTCAGCTTCCTGTCTTCTCAGGCTAGAGGAGGGTGGAACCCTCCAGAAACTGCATGGTTCCTGATGTAGGACAAGCGCTAGCTCCTGTGCTGTCTGCCCCTGCCTGCCTGCTGCCAGGGCTGGTGGCTGGGTTCAGGCTGCTTGCCCTGCCTTTCCTGTAGCCTCTGTCTTGGAGCCCATGACAGGAACACATGGCATCTTACTGTCCTCCAACCCCATGAGATTGTTTTCAGTCCTGCAAAGCTTCCAGATGGCTTTCAGGGGTCCCTAATTAGGTGGCATACTGTCTTCTAGGGCTACCCAATACAAATGCCGTAGCCCAGGTGGCTTCAATGACAGACACTCGTTTCCTCGCATTCGAAGCACGAGATGAAGATGTTCCCCGGGGTGATATGCTCTGAGAGCTCTCCCTGTGGTTATAGACAGCCACTTCCTCTGTGTCTTCACACCCTTGTCTTGCTATGCCTGTCTACACCCTGATGTCTTATCAGGCTATTATTGGACTAGAGCCCATGATAGTAACCGCGTATTTCTTCACTTGCCCTAGGTTAGCATTTCAACTGGAGTCTGAAGACAATATAATTCATCTATAAACAGGTGGCTGCGTGGTGACAAGGGACAGCCTGGGGCGTGTAGAGGAGACCTCGTCATTCTCTGGACTCTGGTTGGGTCTCAGAGTGACTTGCTAAGGCAAATTCAGAGCAAGTGGAGTGGGGGGCGAGTATAATGATGTCAGTGAAGAGGGCACTGGGGGCTTTGCGAAGGGGAGAGAACCACTATCCCGATCAATCATTTATTCCCGGGGACCAGGCAGGAAGGTGTTGCCATGGCAACAGGCCTGCCTGCCTCTTGCCTCTCTGAGCATCCTCTCCTTACCCAGCTCCCTATCTCCCACTTCCCTCTCTCCTTCCTTGCTTTCCAGTTGACATTTTTCTTCCCCCTCATTTTTCTTCTGTGTCTACAGAGACTTCTTGTGAAGTAGAGACTGCCTGCCTGCACCTGGGCTCACGCCATTACGTGTCAGCTCACTGCGGGGACCTTTGGGCCCCCAATGGTTGTGGCCACTCTCTCCACCAGGTCTCTCTACCAGACCTTCACTTCTGTTTCTAAAACGTCAAAACTAAGGGGTCCTCTCACTGGCTGACCCCTGGTCTCTTGCCTTAGCATAAGGACACTGAATGGTTTTTCATCCAACCTGTCTGGTGACCTCCCTAACTTGACAGCATGGACTTTAGCCATGCTCTGCTCCTTGTAGCAGGTCCCCTTGGACTCACAGTGACATTATGAGGGAAGCATCATCCTATCTCTGCTTGCAGCAGCCAGTCCTCAGTTCCTTCCTGGTCTCTGTGGGTGAGAAAACTCTAGCCCCAGGCAGTTAACTTCAAAGTCTGTGTGCCACACTCTACCCCAGTAATGGCTATGACAGGGACTTTATCTTGGCGCCACACAGTAGGAGCCCAGATCTCTGTGTGGTTATGGAAGGAATGAACAGAAGGCCAGGAGCAGGCTCCTTCCTGAGACTGTCTCAGTATTTCCCAGAGGCCCTCTTGGCTCCAACAGCTAGACTAAACGAGACCATTGAAAATTTCAAGTTATAGTCTCACGTTAGCATTTGCTACTCCCTTGATTCACTGGCTTTCATAACTAATAAGAGACTGGGGCCCATAGTAATCATTTAGAACTTCGCAGTATTAGTCTTGTAATTGCTGCTAAGGGGCTCGCCTCTCTCTGTGTTGGTAAATCCTTCTGCATAAAGATGAGGGAAGTAGTCCTTTAGGCTAGAGGCAGCCATGGAGGCCAGCAAGCTGGCGAACAGGCTCGGTGGCTGTGTGATGGTGCGTCGGTGATAAGGCCTAGAGCCGGGATGCAGATACACACCAGGAACATCTGTGAACATCGCTGGGGGCCAGGATAGGAAGGAGGACAGCGGGAGAGTGAGGCTGGGAAGCTCTGGCGACCACCAGATGCTGATGCGAAGATGGGTATTACCGCCTCCAGCTCTTCCTTCACCCTCTGCAGCCTGCAGTTTGTAATCTGACGGCCATGGGGTGGGGCAGGTTCAGGGGGAGTGGGATCCCCAGCTGCTCTAAAGATCCCCCTCTCACTTTGCTCAGAGTCTCCCCGCCCCCTGCCCCTCTCCTAGGAATCTTTTCCACCCTAGCCCCATAATCCCCATCAAACTGTGTTCATGACAGGCCTGATAGGTTGAGATGGTAAAGGGCCAGGGCGCGGGGTTGGTGGTCTCTGGGCAGCGTCCTCTGTCCTGTCCTTTCGGCTTCTTCACTCCTAAGGGTCTCAGCCCTATTGCCTGGGAGAGTTACTAACAGTTCCACAGCCACTATTGTTCTGCTCACAGACCTCTCCGACTGGAATCCAGCACAGGTCTTTCTCATGGTAAAATGTTGGTATAAGTAGTATTTGGGGGGTTTCTGACCCACCTTTGATCATTGAGTTCCCAAATACAAGACACTAACCTTTATGTGTATAATAAGCCTTAAAAGCACTAGAGGTGGGCAGATGTCAACTCTCCATGCCATTTTGTCTGCTTCCCTGTCAATAACCCTGAGCTATCACTTGCAGCGTTCTCCCCGGACTCCTACTCCAACAGCTGGACCTCATGGCCATGTTCTCACAATCCACCTACTCCATGATGACTTCCTTCTTCTTCCTCCTCCTCTTCTCCTCCCTCGAGCTCCCTGTCTCAGACTCCCAAGTCTGGGAACTGAAGCCCCGCCTACCTCTCTTCTGCCCAGCTACAGGCTGTAGGCATCTTTATTAACCAATCAGGGATAACTTGAGGGGCAAGGGTTATACAACAAAAGCTGGTATACCTGAGGATCTGCTCGTCTTGGAAGAATCAGATTTTGGGGTACAGAATTTAGCATTTGAATACAAGCAGTATTAATATATCTATATGTATATATATATACATACGTGTGTGTGTGTGTATACGTATATACACATTGTGTATATATATATATATATACACATATATATATGCTTTACATTTAAATATTGTCTCCTAGTGCTGGAGTTGGAACCCAGGGCCTTTCGCATGCCAGGTGCCAGCCTTCTTGTACCAAGATAAAGTACACAGTTAATTGGCATCTAGTTCCAGGATTTTGTTGGCCCCCAGAGGAAACCCTCTGCCAGTTAAGAATTAATTCATTTCCCTTTCTGGGTTCCCAGCCTCCAGCAACCACTTGTTCTGTCTCTGCACATGTCCCATAGCTGGAACCTCATAACCTGACTTTGGGTATCTGGTTTCTTTTGCTCATTACATGCGCAAGACTTAAACTGTTGATCTGGAGAGCATCCGTACCTGATGCCTTGTCTGTAGGCACATTTATCTGACCATCTGTTGATAAGTTCTTTGGGTCCTTTGCACCTTCTGAGGTAAGAGGTGCTGCTGTGAACACTTTTCGTGTGTAAGTTTCTGTTTGAACGCTGTTTTCAGTTCTCTGGTGGCATGGAATAGCTCACCTGGCGACTTGGTGTTTAACTATTGGAGAACTGGCCGATCTTGGGTGCCTTATCACATCTGCTTTTGCAGAGCATCTGCTCCCTGTGCTGCCCTCGAGTTCATGACTCAGGGACACTTGAGAGACGTTTCTGGTTCCTACTACTGGTCAAGACCGAGTAGTGTGGTGACCATTGTAAAGGCGTGTCACGGCAGCTGCTGAGTCCTTTCTCGCCGTTTAGCTGCTGTTACCACCGCTCCATGCAGCACATTTGTTTCTTTAGGGAAGCTGGTGCTCAGAATCCAATATTGGTCTTCCAGGGCAGTAGCCCTGAAGGCTTCTCTTTCTTTGCTTTTGACACCGAACAGTATTCCCAGCTGCACCACACCCTCTGCATCTCTCCCAACCTTCACTCCATCTTTCAGCCTAAGGAAGGAGATCATGTGTACTCTGATAGGATGTAATCATACCTCCACGGGGGCCCTTTTAAAAAGTGTGCGGCAGGCTTTGAAGGTAGTGCCATAGAGAGAGCTGAAAAAAAAATCAGCTCTAAGCTTGAGCAGTGCATTGTCAGCTATGTAGATAGGTTCCCAGGGGACCTCTTTGAAGAAGACAACACTCATTTAAATGCATAAATTCCAATTCATTTGAAAGAAGAGCCAGACAGCTTTCTAGGCTTATAAAAAAAAAAAGGTGCTGTGAATGGATATTGAATTATGCACGCCTTTAGGAAATTAAAGGAGGATGTACTTTTCAGGTGTTTTAAGGGGATGAAGCCTAAAATATAGCCGGGCAGTGTGGTCAGTAGGGATGGAAGCAGTGAAGAACCCAGGCTTGGAACAGATGTCCCACCTTAATAAGGATGGAAGGATCCCTAGGGAGACTGGCTGGGAAGGACCATACAGAGAACACTGCTGTGTGTATTACTTTCCGTGGGTGGTGGGGGATCGGGGGGTAAGGGGTTGGGGGGGCAATGTGAGGAGAAGGTGGGCTGTTGAGGAACACAGGTGGTACCTTGGTGAGTTAAGTTTTGAATGTTTTAAATAAGATGTTTCCCACTGTAACCTGGACTGTCAGGGATGCCCTTTAAAAATGAAGCATTCTAGCCAGCTTTTGAAGGTTCTGGAAAAGTAGCTTTGGACAATGTACCTAGGTCAGGGATGTTTGGCTGGATGGGTGGAGTGGGTCTCCTCCTTGTTCAAAACTTGAAGCTAGCAGAGATGGAGAGAGGTCCAGGGAGTAGCCCAGGGGGAGGGTGTTGGCTGAAGAGGCATTATCAGATTCTTAGGAAATTTCAGAGGCAGTGGAGGCTAGTGACACTGTCCTCATTTGCAACCAGAACTGAAAGTAGATGGCAAGGTCAGGGGAATTTCAGAGCCAAGTATAGGCACCTTTGCCACTCATCACCACAGTAACTCACTCCAAGGGTTGAATACTGCCCCGAGGGAAGCAGCTCCTCTGAAAACGCCACCATTTCTTTAGGATCACATATTTGGGGCTTGCTGGCAAAGTCGGGGCAGGGTGCTGCAGCTTTTTTTGTTTGTTTGTTTGTTTGTTTTATTTTGTTTGAAACAGGGTTTCTCTATATAGCTCTGGCTGTCCTGGAACTCATTCTGTAAACCAGGCTGGCCTCAAACTCAGAAATTCTCCTGCCTCTGCCTCCAAAGAGCTGGAATTAAAGTCATGTGCCACCGTTGCCCAGCTGTAGCTTTAAAAAACAAAAACAAAAACAAAAACCTTTGAAATTGTAGCCATACCTTTAAGTGATTTTAGTCATTTAGGTTTATAATAAATACAGCAGCATGTTCTAGATCCGGAGCACCAGGCAGCAGTTACTATTGTCAGCTTCCAAAGTACTGCAGATAAAAACCCGTGCTATGCACCTGCGCTATGTACCTGTGCTATGCACCTGTGCTGTGTACCTGTGCTGTGTACCTGTGCTGTGCACCTGCACTGTGCACCTATGCTGTGCACCTGCGCTGTGTACCTGTGCTGTGCACCTGTGCTGTGTACCTGTGCTGTGTACCTGTGCTGTGCACCTGCACTGTGCACCTATGCTGTGCACCTGCGCTATGTACCTGTGCTGTGCACCTGCACTGTGCACCTATGCTGTGCACCTGCGCTGTGCACCTGCGCTATGTACCTGTGCTATGCACCTGTGCTGTGTACCTGTGCTATGCACCTGCACTGTGCACCTGTGCTGTGCACCTGCACTGTGCACCTCTGCTATGCACCTGTGCTGTGTACCTGCGCTGCCCTCAGCAGCAACTGCCTGCTTCCTGCCCTCCAGGCCCTTCATAGCTCGGCTGTAATTCCCATCTCCATGAATTCAGTTATTCTGGCTCATCCATAGCTATGAAATAATACCAGCTTTGTCCTTTCATGCCTGGGTCGTTTCAAGTGGCATAATTGTTTTAAAGCTTTTTTTTTTTTCAAGTTGTGAGCTGCTGAGCGGGTGCTGGGAATCGATCCCAGGTCCTTTGGAAGAGTAAGCCGTGCTCTTAACCCCTGAACCATCTTTTCAGCCCCAGCATAATGTTTTTAACATTCACTCACTTCCTAGCATGCATTTGAACTTCATTCTTTCTTCATTTTATTCATGGTGATGGGGATCAAACCCACCTATGCAGGCACCCCACCAACTGAGCCACATGCTCAGCCTCTTTATTCTTTTCTATGACCGAGTAACTGTTGTACAGATGTATAGTGTTGTATTTTGCTCTCGTTCTTGAGGACAGTGAGGCAGGCCTCACCATTTGCTGTTATGCATGATGCTGAAATGAACATTCATGTATAGCTATTCGGGTCCCCGTTTTCTCTTCTTTTGGACTCTTCATCTAAGGGTGAAGTTGCTTCTCTGTTTAGCTTGCAGAAGGACTACTTCCTGTGGCGGCTGCATCATTTTGTGCTTTTGCGGGGATGCAGGAGAGCCCTAGTCTCCTCACACCCTTGCCAACACTATTATTCTCTACTGATTTATAGCTCTGCTCCTAGGCACAAGGTGGTGTGTCCCACTGTGGTTTCACCCTGCATTTCTCTAATAACAATCTTTCGACATCTTATTTCTTTCATGGTTGAGTTTTATGGGGTCTTCATATATTCTGGGCATTAAACTCTTTTTTTTTAAAGATTTATTTATTGTTATATGTAAGTATGCTATAGCTGTCTTCAGACACACCAGAAGAGGGACACACCAGATCTCATTACAGGTGGTTGTGAGCCGCTGGGATTTGAACTCAGGACCTTCGGAAGAGCAGTCGCTGTTCTTAACCACTGAGCCATCTCACCAGCTCCAGCATTAAACTCTTATAGACATATAATTTGAAAATATTTTCCTCCATTCTGTAGATTTTCTCTTCACTCTTTGGTAATATTTTGTAAACATAGAGATGTTTGATGAAGCCATGTTTACTCCAGCCTCTCCCTTTCACTGCTTCTGTGTCACATCGAAGAATCAGTTTTCACACGCAAGGACACAAGAGCTATATTTAATTTTATCTTGAGAGTGTTGTGGTTCTGGCGCTAATATTCAGGTCACTGATCCATTTCGACTTAATTTTTGTTTATAACTGAAGCATATACTGAAGCTTTAGTATTATTTTTAATTTTCATGTGACAATGTGGCTCCCCCAGTGCCATTTGTTGACGACACTCTCCCTCTTTCATCCAGTGGTAGACTGGGGCTCTTATCACATACTTTGTTCATAAACATATACGTTGATCTGTGGACTCGCCGTTCAGTTCCATAGTTCTGTCTCTGTTTAGCACACTGATTTCATCGCCATGGCTGGATTGTGAAGTATGAACCTCTGACTTTGCTCTGTTTCACGGTTGCCATGGTTACTTGACCTTCCTCTGGGTTTTAGTCTCCATTAGTGTCCCTTTGTGGACACACATACTGCTTTCTACTGGATGGGGGCATTGTTGCCAGATGTCGGGATATGGCGCCTTGGCTTTGTGCACACTGCCACACCAGTTTCCGACCTGGGCTGCTCTCTTCTTCCAGCAGCGCCATGACAGATCTGTCCACTGGGCCACATCTGTGCCAGTGCTTAGCTGCTCAGCCCTTCCAAGAGCCTCAGCTCTCAGAGTCCAGCACTGCAGCCCCCTTCATGGGCAGCATGCACATCACATCCCTCCTCCCAGCACCAGGCCCTCGAGCGTGCTTCCTGCCCCATCTCTGTCGGTGGCTATGGGGTTTGGTCCTCTCTGGACACTGGAGATCTGGCTGTCATGGGGACTGACCAAGCTCATAGTCACTGAGCTATGGCTTAGTTCATTCAGGAGAACTTTGGTCTTGGAGAGTGTGTCTGATGAGGCAGCCATGTTGGCAGCAGGAGTCCGACATGCATTCTAATATGTATGGGATCATACGAGCCAAGTCAAGCCCTTGAGAGAGGTCAGTTCTTAGGCAGCTGTGTTTCTTGAGAATGAAGAAGCTGCCTTCTTATGCAGAACCTGAGTCCAGAGACATAAAAAGGCCCTTTGCAGCCAGCCCTGCAGCACATCAGGGCTGGTGACTCTGGCTTTCTCTTGTCACTACCAGCTCTCCCAGCCTGAGACAGTACCCGCTCTTTCTCTCTCCTGCTTGCTGACATCATAGGTCAGTAAATGTTTCCCGCATGCCTCTTGACAAGACATTAGATGAGGTGCCTGAGAAACTGCAAAGACGGGGTGGGCTTCCTGGTGATCCATGACCACGGGCTGCTCTTCTCAAGCACAGAATGGAGCCCGTGCTTAGAGAGGACTTACATAGCCTGCTCTGAAAACCAAGGGTGGGCCGCTCACCTCCAGCTGAAGGGCTGCACAGACTTCTTGGAGGGAGCATGGCACTGGAGCCGTCAGGAAGAGCTCAGTCGGAGCTTGCCAGGAAGAGATGATATAAGAGAGTCAGGATCAAAAAAGGCCAAGGTGGGCAGGTGGCCTTCCTCTGCACCTGGAGGAAGCAAGTGTATCAGATTACTGTATGTTGACAGTGAGGCCACTGGATGACTACCCGGGGCGAGTGGGTTATATTCTGCAGAACAGGTCACCCAGTGGTATTCTGTTTTCAGCAGAAGAACATTCTAGTAATAAGAGGGGGACCATGGAGTTTTGATTCCTTCCTTCCCCAGCTTCTGCCTCTACAGATACATACCATGAGCACACACACACACACATACACACCATGCACATATGGAGACAGAGCTACTATGCCCAGATCAAGGTAGACGTGCATACCACAAGCACACATGCAAGACTCAATTTTAAAACACAAGTTTATCTAGTGTATCTCACCAGACATACACATATCTACCACCACCCCTAACAATGGCCTGCAAACCCTACATGTGTAGGCAGCTGCGTACACATGTACAGAGAGGCCTCTGTACATCGGAGAGCGACTTGTACCCACGTATAATGAGTTATACTAAGACATATACTTACAAAAGACAGACAGATATCCTAGAATAGATAAGCCCACATACCAGAAAGGTGCACTGAGACACTTTAGTAAACTCAGTGGACCACACTTGCATACACACAGAAACCGAACCCCTTCCCCAGAGACACACAGGCTGTACCCCCCCACAGACTCACAACCGCACACCTTCACACTGGCACAACCACAGCCCGACCCAGAGAGCCACACCTGAGCAGAGACAGGGACGGGCCCAGGAGGTCCTGACTTGGCCACGACTGCTCTTAGAGACTTGCATTGGTCAGACATTCATGTGACTGTGACCAAATACTCTAGAGAAACAACTTAAGAGAGGAATTGTTTGTTTTGACCCATGGTTCCAGAGATTTCAGTCCATGGGGATGTGGGGGGAGCAGAACAACTCACACCACAGCAGCCAGGAGCAGAGGCAGTGTCTGAAAGAGCTTTCCCCCTTTCTCTTTGATTCCATCCAGGTCCATGGACTGTGGTTTCTTTCAGGGCGGCTCTTCCGCTTAGCTGGTCCTCTCTGTGAACACCTTCACATACATTCCCAGCAGTGTGTTTCTTTAGTCTCTTTTGCTGTGGTCCCTTAACCTCCTTTTCTCGGTCCTATCAAGTGGACAGTCACAATAGCACATTTCCCTCATTAACTTCACCGCCTGACTTCTCCACAGCTGCTGCCAACCTGTGGACTCTAGGTTTCAGCCCTGGACAAGATCTCGGGGGTGGTTGTAGCCCACCACCCTTCAGTGTCAGGCTTTCTACAGCTCTGAGGGAGCTACTCAACCTCTACTTAAGCTCTTCAGACAGAATCGATCATGACCACAAGTTCTCTATTAGAAAAACATTTGATTTCCTAACTGGACCAGAGCATGTACCCGGAGGTCAGCTGCTAGCTGACAGGCAAGGATGGAGGGCTTCTGGCTTGCTCAGCCTACTCCTGTCCCCTCTGCCTGGCAGTCTTGGGCCACCAAAGCCAGCAATCCTTTAAGTCATGACTTTACAGGTCTATCCTAATGTG
Organism: Mastomys coucha; assembly: GCF_008632895.1. Lineage (NCBI taxonomy): Eukaryota > Metazoa > Chordata > Mammalia > Rodentia > Muridae > Mastomys > Mastomys coucha. The sequence continues at coordinate 29,174,503 of NW_022196891.1, read as the reverse complement.
AAAAAGCCAAAAGGTTGGACTTGATGCATGAGGTCACCTGGAGTGGGGGAGGGGGGATGGTGGCTGTGGCCAGAAGGCGAGTGCCCCCGAGGGTGGAAAGCTGGGCACACACAACTTAGCTGCCTGGCCAGGATGCCGCCAGTACTCCTCAGGGCCCGCCAGCTGTCACTGCAGCCATTCTGAACTGGCATTCCTGCTGTCCTCTGCGAATGTGACCCACATTGAGGTGGGGGCTGGCAGCTCTCGTCTCTGCCCACATTCCTGTCCAATCCTGTTCCCCCCAACCCTGTTTCCATTCTGAGCTGGGAAAGGAGACGTACCTTCAGGAGGCTTTGAGGGATGGCTGGTGGGCTGCCTGGAAAAAAGCCAGGGGAATGGCAAAATATGGCCAAACTATTGAGCTGAACTCCTGCAGCGGGGAAGTAGGGAGGCAGAGGCGCGGCAGGTGCCTTCTGGGTCTCCCCGCTCCCTAGCCACCAGGACCTGAACTCATTCACCTGAATGCCACCCAGTGTCCTCAGGAGCTAATCTTCCCCCATCTGTTTCTCTTTAACATGGGCTAACTCTGGGCTGGGAATCAGCCCCCCCACTCCACTCATCTGGAAGGGGTGTTGCTTTTGCGGGGGACAGATTCAGACGCCCACCCGAACCCCCACACCTGCTCTGTTTCAGCTCTAACCCTAAGCCAACACCCCCACCCCACATACTTTTCTCCAACTCCCGACCCCCCACAAATGTCACTAGCCATGTTTGTTGTAGGCCAGAGAAGTGGCTCATCACCAGCCCTGGAGAGAAGCAGGGCTTGGGGCAAGATGTGGGCTTAGAGGAACCAAGGGCAAAAGCTTTTGAGCCTATGAGTCCTGGTGTGGTGGGCAGACAGGCCACCTCAGGTGAATATGTCCCAAGGGATGGCCATATACAAAGTTGAAGCCATCATCTTCAATGTACTCTAACCGCCATACTCCTGTGGACAAAGGTCATTTATGTCCATTATAGAAAACTTAGAAAATATAAACATAAAGGAGAAAATGCACATTTTCTATAATTTCACTCTCAGTGACAATTGTTCTATTTTCCACTTGTTTTCCACTTCATTAAGATATTATCCTATATTGTCATTGCATTTCATTGCTTATGATGATGAGAGTTTAATCTTTTAAAATATTTACCATATGCCTCAGGCACTGTCATTTACTGGATCCGTGTACTTAAACATGTAAATAGGGAGACGAAGGCCTAGAGTACCTTGCCTAAAGTAAGACAGTCTGTAAAAGACAGAAGCAGATTTTGAACCCAGGTCCTTTGGGTTCAGAATTTATAATTTCTATTTTCTTTTAAACTGTGGATATGCTGTAATTGTTTGTCATTTCTCCCTAGCAATAGCTAACCTCTATTATTGCCGTTCTTTTTTTTTTCTTTTTGCCACTTTTTTGCCTTTATGGAAATATCCTTTCATATATATGGGTTTGAAATTATGGGTCCAACTAATACTCAGAAAAAAAATCTGTCTGTATGAACACGTGTGGACTTTTTCTTGCCACTATTCCTTAAGTAATATGGTAGAGTAATGATTTACACATTGTTTAAAACATATCAGGAATTATACATAGTGTGGGGAGAATTTAAAGCATGCCCAGGTTCTGTGCAGTGTCCGCAGGGCCTGGGACTCTGCTCCCACAGGTTCTGAGTGAGCTCTGACTTAAGCATTCTTGCTTCCTTGGGTTTTCATTTAACATCCACTTCCAGAAATAAACTTTATGGAACAGAGGGCGAAAACTTTTTTTTTTTTTTTTTTTTT
>NW_022196891.1:29107916-29172628 GCF_008632895.1 Mastomys coucha | reverse complement strand
CACTCTGTAGACCAGGCTGGCCTTGAACTCAGAAATCCACCTGCCTCTGCCTCCCAAATGTTGGGATTTTAAAGGCGTGCGCCACCACTGCCCGGCAGGCAAAAACATTTTTAAGACCTTTAAATGTTCGAGACTTCCCGGAGGAGGGTTTGGAGAAACCATGTCCCACCCCAGCTTGCCCAACAGAGGGAAAAACAGGGTGGAGACCAGTTGGAAGTTGGTTCCTGAAGGGCCACTGTAGGGACTGGAGGTGTTTGGTCAGCAGAAGTGTCATGGCACGTTGAATGGAAGAGAGAGGTCTGCCCCCAGACTTTTACACAGAAGTGGGCGGAGGCTGTGGAGAGCATTGCCTGGCCTGGATAGAACAGGATTGGTGTTGGATTACCCTGGCATGGGCTCACGTGGGACATGCATATAGGGCAGGGCTGGCTCCAAGGTTGCCACACAGCACCCCCACCCGACACAACATTACGTCTTTGAGTTCTAACGGGGGTCTGCTCCTGCTGCCCCCACCTTAGGGAGCCTGGTCCAGGCTGGTACCTTACCCCGTCTGTCCCCTCCGCCTGAAGAGCACAGCCTGGCTTGTGTCACAGGCTGCACAGTTCCTCCATTATGCATGGGGAGGGGGGGACACAGTGGTGAGTGAGTGAGCCAGGCTGAGGGAGGGGACAGGCCGTTATTAATAAACAAGTTATTGTGTGAGGTTCCATTTACAGAACTCTCAGAGGACGAGGTGGGCTTGAGATAATAAAGCCCTGTTTATGTGACACAGGGCTGGGAAGTGGCAAGTAGGAGCCGGGGAGGAGTAGGGGCCCTGAGAATGATTTTGATTCCTCCTCGGATAAGGCTGCTGTCTTCGCTCTATAGAACACCAGCATGCAGGGGATCTAGCTGGGATTCTACTCGGGCTTCATTTTGCTCACTCAGAAGGTCTAGGGCCTAAGAAAGGCCAGTTTTCAGCATCCACGTGTCCCTAACGAAGGCACCCACCATTGGAGACTCAGGACAAGCCAGGAGAAGTAGGTGGTAAGCACTCCTTTGCTCCTGGCCTCCTGCCCACCCCTCCCCTATTGCACTCTGACCTACTGAGGCTCCATGGAGGTGTGTGCTGGGACAGCCTAGCCCAGGGGTGGTTTGCTCAGCATTAGCAGCCAGGCTAGAAGGCAGAGGGTCTTGTATTCTTCTTAGCAGGCTAAAATTTTATGAGAAAAAGAGGAAAGGACAAGTTTCCAAAGCTTTGGTGAGGGTGGGCGAGGGCATCCTGGTTTGTGAATTAGGGATGTTTAAGGGAAGAGAGATGCTGAAGGGCTGTCAGGGGACCGATTTGTGGGTGCACAAATATCTCTGCTATTGTTCTCCACCCTTCTCCCCGGCATCTGGATCCCGAGCTGCCTCTTCCTCCAGCCGAGGCCGTTCTGGCTCAGGGTTGGTGCCTCTGGATGTCCGGGCAGAGATGCAAAGCTGCCTTTCGGAAGAGGTGGGAAGAGTCTTTGTTCATTGGCTTCTTGGGAAGAGAATAGGCTCTGGCTCTGAGAAACCTTAGCTCCTGTCCGTTCTGAAGGAGAACAGGGAGCAGGAATCTGGTCAGGTCTGAGTCACTTGGCTCTGTTGGAATCTGATGGCCCCCACCTGGCCCTTGTTGTTTGGGGGCAGCTCTTTCCTGGCACACCGTCCTTCCAGGAAGACTCCATGTAAGAGGAGGAGGTGGGGAGTGGGAGGAAGGGAGAAGACACAAGACAGTCTTCTGCCCTCGGGCTCCTTGAGGCAAAAGTTTGGATACAGTGACTTTAAAGTTGTTTGGATTGAAGAGTCAGTGATTTCTTTCTTTTTTTTTTTTAAGCTCAGAAAGACCACCTTAGGTCCAGAAAGAACAGATCCCAAGCACTGAAGGAATATTGCACTGCTTGCTGAACCTTGAGGGCTCAGTCTTTTAACGGCAGCCCAGTCCTCCCACAAGGGCAGTGTCAGGAGATGGGAATGTCTAGGATGCTCCCTTACCATAGAGCACAAAGTTGGTCACAGTTCTTTCTCTGAGGTCAAGGCTCATGGTGCACAGGAAGGAACTAGCAAGTTGGCCTTGCCCCATGTGGGAACACAGTCATGACTGTAGCTTCGGCTCACTGAGGTCTTAGCCCGTGACAGGCCCTTCCCTGAGCACTGGATGCCCCACAGAGCCAAGTGACTCAGACACACAGCCCTCCCAACAACTTTTCCTATCATTGTGTTTTATAAAAAGATAGGAGAAACCAGAGGTATGTTTGGTGGCTGTGTGGTAAGGTGTGGGGGAAGGGGTGCCTCTGTGGGCCCATGCTGAGGCATCCCTTCCCCTTGAGAGACAAGACACATGGATGGTATAGTATAGAATAGGGTTTATTCAGGGCATGGGGAGGGGAGCTGAGAGGGCAGTAGAGACAGAGAAAGGGAGAGAGAGAGAGAGAGAGAAAGAGAGAGAGAGAGAGAGAGAGAGAGGAGAGAAGAAGAGGATGACTATGAGCACATGGAGAGAGAGGAGAGGAGGGGAATGGGGAGAGAGGGGGGAGGGGTAAGAGAGCAAGAGAGAGGAGGGCCAAGCAGCCCCTTTCATAGTGAGTCAGGTATACCTGGCTGTTGCCAGGTAACTATGAGGTGGAGCCTAGACCAAATGACCTTAGAATCAAGGAAACCGAGGAGAGCGACGTTAGCATGCCATCCAATGTCACCATGTTCTCAAAGCGCTTATCCCGACTTCTCAGGGTTGATGACAGAGGAGACTATTCTGGTAAAGAATACAGTCTGGCGCCAAGAAGTACCTCCTGCCAGTGAGGGGCTGTGTAAGTGTTCTTCCTTAGAGAGCTTGGGGAGTCCTGCTTCTTAAGCAGAGTCCTGCAGGCTGGACCCTGGACTGATATCCGCTCAGTGAGTCTTCCTTCTGAGGACTGTGGCAGTTGTCTTCTGTACTTTAGACCAGCAGCTGCTTGCCTAGATGAGGTGCTAGACTATGGCTCAGTAAGTATAGGTCACTCTAAGAACCATGCTGGGATAATGGCTTCTAAGGAGAGGCCAGGGTGACTTGAGAATTCCCCAGCGAGGAAGAAACATCCCCCAAGGATCGGGGCTTAATGGAGACTCCTTTATACCCTTCAGTACAGTGAGTCGATTACCTAGAAAGAAACCCTAGGCTTTTGAGAACCCATTCCCTTCTCAAGATTCCTACCATAAGGTCCAGGCTGTGCTTTACCTCTGTAAGGAGAACCCAGAATCCTGCGCATGTGCTAGCGGCAGCTGCCAAGGCCTGAGCAGTGGAGAAGAGGCCTTCAGTGGGACTTGTGAGACGTCTGGGTGGGTCTGGGGCACCTCCAACGGCTCCTCCTTCTCTGCCATACAATCTGTGGTAAGACAGCCGCTCTGAGGAGACTGTCTTCCTCCTGAGGAGATGTGAGGGGAAAGACAGCTGGCATCCCGGGAGTCACGCATCATCGCGGTCAGGCTGTGTGCTTCCTGCTTAGTTCCACCTCCAGTCTCCTCACCTGTCAGGTGTGATATTAACAGTGCCTGCCTCTCAGACTTGGCTATGACTGAGAAACTGATGCTTGAAATCAGGAGCACAGGGGGAGGAAGATGGAGACCCCCCCTGTTGGTGTGCACGTGACTACTGTGTGTTTTTCCTCAGCCCCAAGCCAACTTTGTACTAGAGTACAGGCCACGTGTAGAGGAGCCCTTGTGTACATGCCCAGCCGCGTCTGAGTCAGGTTCCTAACTCCACCCTTGCTTCCCGCTGCATCCTGTAGTTCTAGGAGCCAGCGCTGGACCACATGCTCACTGCTAGCTACTTCTGCCCAGACTGTCTTTGGTCTTGTTTGGGGTCTCTGGAGGTGAGCTCTCTTGCCTTTGGTGCCAGTTTCTTACTTCCTGTGTTTTTCTCTCAGCTCAACAGTATCTCCACGGCCTGGGGACCTGGCTTTATTCCACACCTTCTTTGTGTCAAGGCCTCCCTGGGGGCCTGTCTCCAGTTCTTGCATCTCCAGCAGTTATTCTGGATCCTTCAACCCCTTCTCTACCTCCTGGCACCTGCCCCCCCTCCTGCCCTCCTCAGGCTGTACCCTCCTCCCTCCCTTTCTTCTGCAGCCTCCCACCTGGTTTGAACCTCACCTCTGTGTGTACTTCCCAGAGCATATTTTGCATTGCTCAAAGGAGCTTCTCTCTCAACTTTTAACAGTCTTTTAGGACCTACATCTGCATATTGACGTGAACTCGGCTGACCTGGTATATTTCCATTGTGAGCATGGTGTCCCTCACTCTGGTAAAGGAAACTTCCATTGTTATATTCTTTTGACCTGTATTCTCAGGGAGTCCCTTCAGTAGCCTGGTGAGGTAGAGACCACAAGCCTTATTTTATAGATGGGGAGTCCGGCAGAGTAAGTGACTTGCCGACAGCCACACAGGGACTAGGTGGCAGAGTGAGGACTTACACGTGGGTCTTCGTGTTTACCTTAGAGCCACTGGGCCTCTAGAAGCTGTGTGGTTACAGAGGATTGATAGCAGCAGCACACCAGAGCTTTCTATCTAGGAGCTGGTTTTCTGAGTGAGCAAACTCAAGCTTTCTGGCATGGTCCTTCCTCCAGACTCCCAGACTCTCCCCACCCCACACCCAGAATAGCCTGAAGGGAAGGGTTGGAGGGTGTAGCTTTTCAGGGGTCTCTAGATGTCTTCAGGCCAGGCAGTGGTGGTACACGCCTTTAACCCCCAGCACTTGGGAGGCAGAGGCAGGTGGATTTCTGAGTTCTAGGCCAGCCTGATCTACAGAGTGAGTTCCAGGACAGCCAAGGCTATATAGAAAAACCCTGTCTCGAAAAACCAAAAAAAAAAAAAAAAAAAAAAAAAAAAAAGTTGAATAGCCCTAGATGTCTTCAGGTTAGACCAGGATGGGGAAGAAAGGCTGCTAGGCTCTCAGAAACCATAAAATGGCTGGGGGAGGAGAAAGAACAGAGAAGAGAATCCAGAGGTGGCTGAGCGACACAATATTGGCAATTCTGATTCTTATGTATTTATGTACTTATTTTTGAAATTATTTTATTTATTTACATTTCAAATGTTGCCCCCCTTCCCAGCCCCCCTCCCCCAGTTCTTCACCCCATCCTCCCTCCCCTTTGCTTCTGAGAGGGTGCTGCCCCACCCACCCACCTCAGGTGTTTCTTCAAAGCAGGCTGGGAGGGAGCATTCAACCAAATGCTTGCAGATCATCCAGGAGGCCAAAGGGCCAGAGACTCCTCCTGCAATCCCCAGGGACTGTCAGCGCTGGCCTCCTGCAGGTTCTGAGTGCTAGCTCACCCCTGACAGCCTTCAGCTCCCCTGCTGTGGCTTCTGCGGGGAAGCCACTAGTGACTGCTGGGGGCGGTGTGGGGGGGTGGGGGGCTTGACTCAGCACCCACTAGTTGGCAGTTTGGTTCTCTGTAGTCGGCGCTGTGCTTGTGGTGTTGGAGCTTCACAGATGCTAAATGTTAATTCTCCCTCTGAGCAATACTCTTCTCTTGACTTCAAATCAACTGTAGTTAGGTGTAATAGACACTCAGGAAAATGTGCATCTCTTAAGGGTAGTTTTGACAAATATATGTAACACACACACACACACACACACACACACACACACACACACATTTAAGTGTCCTCTAGCCCATGGGAGATGGAGTATCTAGTTCCATCATTCCATATACAGTCTGTCCTCCTTCCCAAAGCCACTGGCCCTAGGTAACCTCTGATGGCTTTGTGCCACTGAAGATTTGGCTTTCATATAAATGGACTCAGTGTCCAACATTTAAGTTGGTTCCTCTGTGTTACTTCTTCTCCCTTTAGGGAGAGACTTTACCCTTCAGATAAAGTCAGAAAAGCATCTGTACATAATTCCAGGAGCAGTGAATGCAGCAAGGTGAGTTTCTTGAGAAATTAGACAGAGAATCGAATAAGAAAAGGTTAGTGCACACCAGGGACATGTGTGTGGGCTTCTTGAGAGAGGGCACTTGGGTGTTTCCATGGTGTGTGTGTGTGTGTGTGTGTGTGTGTGTGTGTGTGTGATTCCATGGCCTCCTAAGTTACATCAATACTTAAAGGATATAACTTACAACAAAGTTTAAATATCAAAGTTTAAAATTAAAATAGGGTTTTAAAAGTAAGTAAAAATGTACATGAACGGCTAGACCCATTTTTCTTTAGTGATTCATGAATGACATTTGTTAGGTGGTTTTTATGAGGTGCATGGCTTAGGTGTAAGGATGAGAGAGAAGTGCAAACTGAAGGCCACAGACACTCTGGTCTTAAGTAGGCATGGTTTGTTATTCTCAATATCCTCGAGATATCTCTCAGACAGTCTGTCTCTAAGTAGTCCTGGCCGAATTGGTTATGTTAATATTCTGGCTGCTCAGCCAGATCCAACAGTGAGGTAGGTGGTTCTTCCTCTTCCTGTGTCTTTTTAATTTCCCTGCCTCTCTATACTGCCTCACCCCCAAGGTGAAAGCATGCTCATTAGACATTAACTTTCCATTTTCCTTCCTTCCGTCCCGTGATAACCACCATTTCTCCTCTGCCTCTGTGAGTTTAACTACATCAGGAACTCAGATAAATGCAGTCATTCAATATTTGCCTTTTTGTGTTTGGCTAATTTTGTTATAGAAATAATAGTCCTTTCCAGTGAGAAATCACTCTGTACACTTAGAGATTTCATAAAGGAAAGGTCTTTTTAATAGCACATGTCCAGCTCTGGCTAGTGCTCAAATGGGAGCTGGCCTTGAATAGAAGATTTCAATAACTTGTATACAACTTAGGCTTATGCATTTTACATATTCTGTTATCCTTAAATCTCTGATAGGTTGAAACCCGAAGCTAGGCTTTGAATAGTTTAAACAGATCAGGAGACTCCAAGTCTGGCCATTTGGCTAGATGAGAGATTTATACAGCAAAGACATTTGCCAGGATTATTTCTTAAGTACACAAGTATTGTTATTTTTGAATAGCTATTACCCAGGTTATCGAACCCATCTGGCAAAATTATGTTTTCCTTAAGAAGAGAATTGGGACCTAGTCTTAGTTAGGGTTTTACTGCTGTGAACAGTCACCATGACCAAGGCAACTCTTATAACAACAACATTTAATTGAGGCTAGCTTACAGGTTCAGAGGTTCAGTCCATTATCATCAAGGTAGGAAGCATGGCAGCATCCAGGCAGGCATGGTGCAGGAGGAGCTGAGAATTCTACATCTTGATCCAAAGGCAGGCAGGAGAAGATTGGCTTCCATGTGGTTAGGAGGAGGGTCTCCTTGCCCACCCCCACAGTGACACACTTCCACCAACAAGGCCAGACCTCTTAATAGTGCCACCTCCTGGGCCAAGCATTTTCAAACCACCACAAGGCCTTTATGACAGGCCAGGACTTAACAGTGGCTGTATCCTTGTGCTGCTCCCTTAAACTTTCTATTAGAAGTATGTCCTCTGGGGATGGGGCTAATGTCTGGTCAGGCCTGATGAACAAATATTTACATCCTAGCATCACTTAATTTTGCTTATCTCTAACAGGCTTAATTAGCCTACCACTTAGCTTTGGGGGTGTTTGGAGGCCTCTCCCTTAGCTGAATTCTACTTGGTGTGATTTAATGTCTCTTAAGCAATCTTATTAGTAAATCCTTTTTAACATTATAACACCAATTCTGCTACTCTGTGTTTAATCCCACCTCAGTTTCACTCCCCACGGTATTCAGCTTCATTGGCTGGGGTTTCAGCAAGTATCAGAATTTTCTTCCTTCCAGCTGCTAACGTTACACTGTGTCTGTGCGTTCTGCTCTGACACAACCCTAGGAGAATCAATTCAAGGAAGGATGACTTAGCTCACGGGTCTCAGTTCATCACAGCATGCAAGGTCCACACCTTGCATGGAGCAGAGCCATCAGGAACACTGCAGTAGCCAGGATACGGGTGTGATAGAGAGAGATGCAGATGCCAGGACAATCAGTCTTCAGAGGCACACTCCAATGACGTGTTTTCTCCAGCTTCTGAAGTTTCTCTTACCTCCCTAAATAATGCTACTGTCTGGGGACAAAACACCGGCCATGCCCACCCGTTGGGGGACATTAAATATCAGAGCAATGTACATATCACTTTTGGTCTTCCATCTATTACTAGACAGAAGACTGAGTTGCTTCTGCCTTCTGATGCCCTTGTGAACATTGGTGTACACGTATCTGTTCATGTCATTGCGACCTCCAATGTTCAGCATCCTCCTGGAAGCTCCCGTTTGGCCTGTGGATACTCGAGGGACTTGAGTGCTGTGCATTCATGGCCCCTGGCCTGCTCCATGCCTCTAGTCAGTGCCTCCAGCAAGCAGATGGTCTGCTGTAGGTAGATCAGCCTTGAAGGCTAATGAGGACTCAGGTTTTCAGGCAAGGGAGTTTTGTGACTCTCTCTCTAGAAGCTCCCTTCTCAGGACGGCTCAGCCACCAGCTGATTGTGGTGTGTGAGTCCAGTTAGCCTCTTGATGCAAGAAAGCAACAGAGTATCATTTCATCAGGAAAACAAGTGAGTGTCACCCGGCATCCACTGTGATCATTCAAGGTGCCACAAATGCCATCTTTCACATGGCAGTCCGTCTCAGGTCCAGCTCATGCAGGCCGAGATTCTTCCTCTGCAAACCTAAGTAACTTTGGGGGTTTCCAAGGCAAGTGAGCTGGGAAATTTCCTGGGGTTCTCCTCTCTAGTAGAAACCTAGGCTTGTAGTTCCCTCTATCATCTGAAAGAGAAATGTGTGGGGCTTCCTTGCTCTAGTTCTTGCAAAGTATAGAATTATAGTTAAGAGTTTGTTTTTTTTGTTTTTTGTTTTTTGTTTTTTGTTTTTTTTACAATGTATAAAAAATAGAGAGCAACATAATGAAGCCTCGTGTGCCCACCGCCTAGTGCCAGCAACCATCTCTGCCTGGCCCATCTCCTTTCATCTCTCAGATTCTCCTCTTTGATCTAGGGTCCCAATTCATGGGGTAGCAGTTGGTGTTTTCTGGATGAGGACAGGAAAACGGACAAATCTGGCTATCCTGGAGCAAACTCCTTCCCAGCTGGCAGTGTTAATTGCCCGAGGCCAGAGTTGCTGCATCCATCCTCCTGGACCATTGTCCAGGAGGCCAGGGAGGGGCTCGTCTGAGAGGCCGGCCAGCCCTGCTGGGGTGGTTTGTAGAGAGATTTTCTTCTTTAGAGCATTGTTTCCCTGTAGATAGATTTTATTGGGGAACCTTTTGAGTGGAAAGAGGTCAAGTGAGGGTGACTTCATGCAAAGGGACCACAGTGGAGAGGCTGGTGTTAGGGCAAAAGATGGTTGGACCAGCGGGAAGCAACCATGTTCCTTTTCAGCTATATGCAGCAAATATATGTTTGTTTGTTTGTTTGTGAGACAGGGCCTTGCTGTGTAACCCAAGCTGGTCTCAGATCTGAGATCTTCAGTGTCCTGAGGTTTGGGTTTACAGCTGTAACCCAATACACCTGTCTGTAACAGTTTTACTAAAGTACCTACCACATGCCAGGTACTGACAACAAGCTGAGAATGCAAGTTAGTATCTGATCTCAGAGAATTTGTGGTCCACAGGAGGAACGGCTAAACACAATGCTTTCTGTGTAACAAAGACCGTTGTGGATATCTTTCCATTCATATTCACCCCATCCCAATCTCACAGGAGGAAACTGGCTCAGTAGAGATCTGGGATAGTGGCCTCATGCCGCCCTTGTGTAGTTCAGAGCAGAGATACAGGGAAGGGGAAAGAAGGAAAGAACAGGGGTGGCAGGCACTTCAAAGACGCAGGGATGTTGTTGTGTAAGACCCCACCAGATGTGAGTTCTTATGGCGTTGGGGAACAGCCAAGTGACACATATTTCTTGACAAAATAAAGGACCGTGGGGCTTATCTTTATTTTATTTATTTTTATTTAGGGCAGTTCTTTGGGGACATAAAAAGGAATGAAGACCAGAACCTAAAATGGGTGGAAAGAAGGAAATCCAGTTGGATTTACTGGTTTTCTCTGTGTCTTAGTCAGTGTTCTATTGCTGTGAAGAGACACTGTGACCAAGGCAACTCTTATAAGGACAACATTTAATTGGGGCTGGCTTACAGTTTCAGAAGTTTAGTCCATTATCATCATAGCAGGAAGCGTGGTGGCATGTAGGCAGACATGGTGCTGGAGAAGGAGTTGAGAATTCTACATCTGGATCTGCAGACAGTGTGAGGGACAGTGACACACTGTCCTGGCTTGAGCATCTGAAACCTCAGAGCCTAACCCCAATGACACACCTCCTCCAACAAAGCCACACCTCCTGATAGGCCACTCCCTAGGGGGACCTTTTTTTTTTTTTATTCAAACCACCATACTATGTTTTACATCAAAGAAGATTTTGCTCTTGTCCAGCGTAAACAGGGAGGATAGAGAGAGTGTGAGGGATAATGCAGAGGCAGTTTCTTTTCTGGCCTCACCTTGGGATCAGCTGGTGTGGGGTTGTGCTGGGTTGGGAAACCTGGGGAGAGCTGGCATGCCCAGTTTTTGCTTGAGACCTATTTTGTAAGTTTCTATGCATTTCCTAGGGACTGAAGACAGACCCAACTACTCTGGCAGGAGCAGAAGTAAATGATCAAAACAAACCCTCCGAGTCTTCATCCCAGTCCTCCCAGGCAGCTACTTTCCTGTCCACATTTAAGCCTAAGCTTTTAAAAGAGGAGAGAACACAGGGTTAGACATAGGTTGCTGCTGCAAGGCCTGGGGTGGAGCTGGCCTGGGGTGGAGCTGGCCTGGGGTGGAGCCGGGCTGTACCTAGCAATAGATTTGCATGGTTGAGCCCTAGGAATAGCTTGCATCTCTGAGCCACAGAGAAACACTGGTTTGTACAAGCAATAGGCTCACTTCCAAAGAGAACTTAGGAGAGGTCTTGTGTTCTAACCAGCGCATCCACCAAGCCTACGTGCTCCTTGCTACGGAGAGAGGAAACAGTTGGGGTTGGGGGTGGGGCAGAGAAAAAGATGGAGACCAAACCCTAAACTGGGTCAAAAGAAGGGAATCCGATTGGATTTGCTGGTTTTCCCTGTGTCTTACTTTGGATTTCTACTGCTGAACAATCAGAAGGCCAAACCATGGGCTTCCCCCCACCGGTCTTTGCACTGAATAAGTGACTTCTCACTGAATAAACTAACTCAAGAGCTGCAGCCCTTTCGCCCTCCCTCCTGGGGTTGTGGCTCACAAATGCTGGTTGCTATGGATACAGGCAACTGAGGCTCTCCTGGGGCTATGGCTGCATGGCGGTGGTGGAAGCAAGGCAAGCTGTTTATGGCAGCAATTACAGGCCCAGTGTTGGGCCTTTCCCAAGATGGTACCTCTTCACAGAGGCAGGGGATTAGTTTTGTCTGCACACCACCTCACCCCCCATGAAGGTGTGTACCTGAGTTCAGCCGCACTGTGCAGAGCCATTGGACGGTGGCGGGAGGACTCAGTCCAGTTAGGGAGGCCATTCTGCCCTTCTTATTGTGGAGGCTGACAGAGCTAAATGAGACAGTGCTCCCTGGAGTGTGGCCCTGGACGGATGGTGACACAAGCTTGCTTTCTGTGAGTGGGACCCTGACCTGGAGAAGAAGATGTCAAATGTCAGAGGAGGTACAGATCACGTCATCCGGGAGCTTCCTGTCCGATGGGATAGCCAGGGGCACTGGAATACAACATGCAGGAGATTAGGCAACCATTGGTGAAGAGACAGGCGACGTCTCTGTATGTGACAAAGATTCTTCTCTTGATGGATATGGCTGTAATCTCAGCCCTCTAGGAGGCAGAGGGCGGAAGGTCAATAACACAAGACCATCCTAGGCCACATAGCAAGATTAGATCCAACCGCAACCTCCCTCCCCACCCCTCAAGAGAGTCTTGGTTTGACCAGACCTTAGGTTCCTGGGCTCCTTCCCAGGCCTAGCTATGTACTTCTTGCAAAAATCCAGTTTCAGCATGGGTTCTGCTGAGTCACTTGGCAAGAACCTTCCGTTTCAGTATTTAAGCATCCTGACTTAGTATCTGACCATGATCCTCAACCTCCATGTGTTAAGTGATGCCTCATCTCCCTGGTCTGAGTGGCAGGCATCTTGTTAGGCCAGTTTAGTTGAACCTTTCTCTTAGTTTCCATGCACAGCCCCAGCTACCCTCTGCCCATGCTCCGTTAGGAATCAGGTCCCGTCTCTCCCCTACTGCAGGATTCTGTCACAGTGGTCTCTTGTCTTCCCACTTCAGTGGTCTTGAGTAAGCCTAATCTTCTTTGATTTAACAAATGTTGTGGAATAATTTTTCCCCGCTATTCCAGACCCCAAGGACCTCCCTTTGAGCCTCCTGGAGATGACCAGACTCGTGCCCGTGGCCATCTGACCTGGCCCACCCCACTCATCTCCCCTTATCTGCCACATTCTGCATGTCACACCGGTCTTTGGGGTGACACCAGCCCCGAGGTTTTCCTTTGCTGCTCTGTCTGGAGTTATTTTCCCATTGCTGCTCAGCCTTTATCAGGTGTCATTCCTGACCCCTCCATGTAAAGCCAGCACTTGCTTCCTCCCCGACCCCACTGCTCTTCCACCTTTCTATCTGTTACCTGTGCTTGCGTTATTGACGCATCTGATGTTTTTATTGCCTATCCCGCCCATTCAAAAGGTGAGATCCCTGAGTTCTGACATAATGTCTTGTTTACCCCTGGAGCCTCATTGCCACTGGCCTTGCTTGGCATGTGCGAGCTACTCTATAAATAATGAACGAGTGACAAACTGTAGCTCAGGGCATGTCGTTGAATGCCGGGAGAATGTTAGCAATATGGTTTTCTATTGTCTTCCCCATAATAAAGGCAACGCTTCTCATTTGCAATCCTAATCTGCAATTGAAAGACATTTTTTTTCCGATGAAAGTAGATTTAGACTTAAGATAATGTCTCTCACAGTTGCCCTGATGGTGGAGAAGGGGATCCCCTATGTGCTCACAGGAGCTTATGAAAGCCTTGTTCCTTCAGCGGGTCGGAAACCAGCATATGTAGGGCTTCGCATAGGACGCACATTGGAGACGGTTAGCAGAGACCTTTCTGGAAAGCAGACCTAGAGCAAATTTTAAGTATAAGACAGAAAATGTACAGTGTATGCCAATGTTGTGAAGCCACATGGACCAAGCGCTTGTGGGCACCGGGGAGTAGATCTGCGTGGACCAGATGGAGTCTGAGCTTAGGCAGGCCAAGGTAAAGAGGTGGAGGGCTCCGAAAGCCTGCATTTGAATGACAGGCTCTAAGGGCCTGAAACTGCACTGGAGCAGTGACCCATGAACTCTGCTTTCTGACCCTTTCCTAGTCACTTATGTCCCTTTGAAGTTATGTTAGCATGATGGCCCCTCTGGGGAGCACCGGTCCTCCTCCCATAGCCTGTCCAGCTGGGGTGTGGGGCATCTGTGTATACAAGAGTCAGCTGGCAGGTGGAGGATGACCCAGCCCTCAGGAGGATGATCCTCAGCTCGGCAGCTTGCCATCCATTGTTTAGTGGGGAACCTGTCAGGCCAGGGGTCAGCATTTTCCCTGGAAGATATCAGAGCTTGACATGGCTGGCACGGGTAGGGGGTGAGGTCAGGTTTCTAGGGAGCTCACTAGGATAAAGTCTTATCTCCATCAATTCCCCACTGTCTGGCCAGCGTCAGCAGCGTGGGACTGGCATTGCGGCTTCTGCAACCTGGTGACAGGGCTGTAGATGTGAGCAGCTAAGAGGCCTATCAGAAGCCAAATGGGACCTCATTCTAAGGGTGAGGCATCTGAAGTCCAGCTACTGGAAGAGCCGGGAACTGAACCTGGTGTCCTGACGTCCAGCTCCTTAAGGGGCCAGGAGAACTGGGCAGCAGTGAGGAGGGGCAGCGGTGCCCCAGCTTCTCAGAATCCTGTTGTGCTTCCCTGGAAGCAGTAAGCTTGGTTTGGGTAGCGGAGTGACATCTATTCTTCTACAGAGTGGCACTGATGTGGCTCCCTCAACGTGTCACCCCCGGGGGCTTTCAGAGCTGGTAGATGGCACTGGACCCCAGTCAGCACTGTATTCTAAGAACATTGAGGCCAGAGGGTAGTAGCCATGTGAAGAATACCCTGGGGTAGATATACACCCAGCCTGCAGAAGAAGAAGGCCTGTGCCACTCAAGGCCCTACCCGCTTTACCTGACATCCATTCTCCAGGCCCAGTGAGATAGTTGGTGGTTCTTTAAGTCACATATACACTTGAAAATTTTTGGTCTTATTTGTTTTGAGGAAATCTTTCTATGTGGTCCAGGCTGGCTTAGAACTAACTCACAGTCTTCCTGCTTCATCCTCCTAAATTTTGAAGTGACAGACGTACCTTACGTTGCTAGCTACACATGCATAATGAATCCTGTCCTTCTCCCCTCTCCCTCTGAGGATTTGTCAGGGAGGAGAGCAAGATGGCGCTGGGGGTAGAGAAGGCACTGTTCTAGCCCTTAACCTGTGGGAGC
This sequence comes from Mastomys coucha, assembly GCF_008632895.1. Classification (NCBI taxonomy): domain Eukaryota; kingdom Metazoa; phylum Chordata; class Mammalia; order Rodentia; family Muridae; genus Mastomys; species Mastomys coucha. The sequence continues at coordinate 29,158,128 of NW_022196891.1, read as the reverse complement.
CAGGTAGTGAGTGTTCAGGGTTTTGCACCTGAACTCCTCCCCTTGACCTCAAACAGGCTCTTTAACCTTTTGGAACCGTGGTTTGAAAGGAGCATTAGTCCGTTAACTGAGATGTCACACTGAGTAGAGGACTCAACTCTGTGCCCAACACACAGTAGGTGTACATAAGAGTATGGGCTCTGTCCTCTTCATCAGCATCATGGTTAAATGTCAATACTGTGTCCACACTATGGAGAGGCCCAGATTCTAAGTCCTTGATCTCCCAGGAAAAGAGGACCATGCTCAATTTAAGTTGGCTGGAGTCACCTGTAAGGATGTTGGAGGAGGTGACTTTAAAGGTCTATAGAACAGTGATGGTAGGATTATAAAAATGACTTTATATGGTGCCAAATGCAGATCTCGCCCTTGAGCCAGGGCCAGTAGAAGTTCTGGAACTTTCTCTCTCCCCTCTCTCCACGGGCACCATCCCCTGGGCACCTCCTTCCCAAGGACGAGAAACTCTGTAGGGCTGGGTGGATAAAGAATCACTGGATTATGTGGGACGCTAGAAATATTTTTCAACCCACCAAAGGAGAAAGAATTGACCGAAGCTGTTGCCAAAATATTTAGTAAATTCAAAAGAGCCTTGTTTAAAAAGAAAGTGGCTAGGCTGGAAGCTTCATCTTCTGATTTGACATCATGGCCTGGTGGGTGTGGCCTTTGTCTGGTGTGGTTCTCCTTCTCAGGTCTGGGGGCGATTGGCCTGGGCAGGATTGTTTTTGTTTTTGTTTTTAAACTTTTTATTGCATAGTCATGAGCTTTTTTTTTTATCTGACCTCTTTGTTCCCATAATAACGACTCTGAGACTTAATTATTTACGAATAAATGCCTAGGCCATAAGCTTTGGCTTGTTCTCTAATTTATACAGTCCGTTTATTCTAGTCTATGTCGGCCACATGGCTAGTCACCTCTCCTCAGTCTCTTGCTAGTGTCTCCTCTGAGCCCAGGGCAAATAACTCCCATTCTTGACTCTTTCTTAGAATCCTGTCTCTGCCGGATGTCCCACCTTCTGTCTCCTGCCTCAGCTAATAGGTCATTAGATTTTTATTGACAGGTGATGCTCCCACACAATACAGGAGATTCTCTCTACATTATTGGTTCTTTGTGAGTTTCATATTATGCACCCTGCTCATCTCCCAGTCATCTTCCACTCCCCTCATAGCCAGCCTTCCCCCTTGCAACTTCCCCCCCCCAGTAAAACACTGTTAAAATCGGTGTGGGTACCCCACTCTTGAAGAATCAGGAGGGAGATCGCTGCAAATTGCATGAGGTTTTTATTGCCAGTATACTGGGGTAGTCCTGCATCCAGAGCAAAGGCGACCCCCAGAAACAAAAGCACACACTTTTTATACCTTTCAGTACATAGGTTTACAGCATGAGTTGGTTATCTCTCATTGGTGGAGCCCATTGTCTTTTGTTCTCATTGACCTCTATGCCCCAGGTGAGGGGGAGATACCGATGGCACGTAGGAGGAGTGAGGGTGAACCCACTCCTTACTGGGGACGTTTCCTGGAACTGGGCATTACTTCCCACAATTAGGGCATCTCCTGGGGACTGATATTTGCTCAGTAAACCCTTCTGAAGCTCTGTCTTTAGGCTTAATGGACATTTCTTGCTTCTTGGTATTTTTATGAGGTGTCCCTATTTGCTCAGTTCTTACAACACAAACAAACAAACAACAACAAAATAAACAAAGCATAGGAAAGATCATGGAAGCTGGAGTGTGTCACAGTGTGTCCCACAGTATAGCCCTCTGTCCACACAACTTTGCTTGCAAATGTCCATTGCAGTGAGTCATCGTCCTGGTTTGGGGTGGTTGGCTTCTGTGACATCATCAGTATTGAATCCTCATGGGGACTCATCCAGGCCATCCAGTTGCTCTGGGCAGGATTTTCAAGGAAGTAAATTTCTGGTTCCTCTTGGGTGGTTAGACTAAGATGAACTTCTAAACTACCCTTGCCTTTGTGTCTTCTAAGATGAGCATTACCTTTGACTCTCTTCAAGGAGTATCCTGGATGGGGAGTCTGATTTTTAGAAGCCACTAATCAAGTCAGTCTAGTATTAAGCTGAGTGACTAATTAGTCAGTCAGCTTGGTGGACTGAAGAGACTTTTAGTTCCAAACAAATGAGGCCAAGTTTTGCTCAGCTTCAAAACTGACTCAGAAATAGGTTGTAAATACAGTTTCATAATGTTTTGAGCAATGATCACAGAGTTAGAGCAGCAGGTAGCGGGCCATAACTTTGAAGGACAGAAGTCATGTGGGGATATTAATTATGATATTTAAAATTATTTACTACTTTATATCAAAGGCTGATTTTTAAAAAAGGGAAGTATTATCTTTAGTCTTATTAATCTGGTAGTGTGTTTGTTTAGTGTGTTTGTACTCTTTATTAAGTTTGTTTACCCGCCTCATTAGTTTTATATATATATATATATATACATATAATAATATATATTATAAAATATATATACATATATATGTATATGTGTGTGTGTGTGTGTGTGTGTGTGTGTGTGTGTGTATCTATCTTATATCTTATCTCTATGGTCTTCAGAGTGCAGCTTATCTAACCAAGATAAGCTCACACAGGGCTTCTGACTCAAAGTCTACAGTGAGATGCGCTGATTTACATACGCTCCCAGGTGCTACTCCAAGATCCTGCTTTTAGACCCTTTGGCCTATCTAGAAGGGCCTTAGGTCATCTAATTCAGCCTCCTGAACAATCCAAGAAGCTGAGACCCGGTGGAAAAAAAATGACTTTCTTGGTATCACATAAGTGGTTAGCAGCATAGCTGGGAGCCCAGGCAGCCCCTACGCTGATTCTAGGCACTTCTGAAGCTATTCCTTGGTTGGAGACTCATTTCCATGATGAGGGGTTATTCCGATCTTGTGGGATGTTTTTGGTTTCAGACACACTGGCCTCTTATTATCTCCCATGCTATAGCTATGCCAGGATCTTTATTTCATCAGGGCAAAGCCTGTGTTGATTTTCTAAAATTATAATATCATACACACAATATAACGTTTTCCAAACTTTGAGGCACGTGGCTGTGGTTGGAAGCACATTCAGTGTCTTTACAGAGCCATTATCATCCAGCTTTTACAAGTTCTGTTTATATGGTTGGTTTTTTTTTTTTTTTTTTTTTTTTAAAAAGGTGTCTTGCTATGTAGCCCATGATGACCGGAAACTCCCAATCCTCGTGCCCAAGTCTCTGTTGCCTTCTCCTCTTCCCAAACCGAAACTCTATCTACCATACCCTACCCCTGATCCTTCCCTCTCCCCCCTTGGCAGCTTCTGTCCTGGTTCCTTGGTCGATGCATGTGAGCACTGTAGGAAGCTCATGTAAATGGAGCCTACGGTCCTTTCCCTGAGTGGTTTCATAAGACCCTGTTGAGCCCTAGCTTACCCGAGACCCCCTGAGTGAATCACCTGGAGCCTGATCGATGCAAAGAACATGAGGATTTTTAATATTCCAGTGCACTGGGGGCAGTTCCAGACCCTAAGGAGAGGAGGCGACCCTGCACAGCTTGTTCAGTGAGCTTTTATACAATTTTCATGGCAGCAGCCATTAGACACAATGTGATTGGTAGAACAGTGTGACTTTTTAAACTGATTGGTCTTTAGGGAATGAGGTGGCAAGGACTTCCCCTGCCTGAAGGTGGGCAAAGGTCCACCCTGCAGAATGTGTCCCCACCCTCAGGTTGGTTCTCACCCGGTGATCTGAGGAATGTTAATTAGCCTTTCCCTTCTGGAGAGTTCCACTACCTTCCCAAAGTTCCTGAGCTTATCTTATTAAGGAAATTCCTGGCCTCCCGGTGTTTTTCTGAGATGTTCCTGTCTACTGGGATCTTACAGTTTAATAGCAGGTCTTGGACGTTTGCCCCTGTTGAGGCAAGCATTAGCATGCCACTCTTGTAAATGTCTAGCATATTCCTCGGCGCGAATGTGTTGCCTTGCTTTTACCCATCTGGACTGTTTCCACTTTTTGAGCGCTCATGGAAGGTATTTCTGTGGAGCTGAGGAGATGGCGTGGCTGGAGAGAAGCAGTTGGCTCCATGAGTGTGAGATTAGAGCTCAGATCCTCAAAACTCATATACATGCTGGTGGCTATGATGGTCAGCCCTCGGAAGCTGGAGGTGGGGATTCCCAGGGCAAGCTGGCTAGCCAGATTAGTCCTATAAGCAAACTCTGCGTTCAGTTAAGAGATGCTGCCTGATGTAGGGTGTAGTGGAGCACGCCTTTAATACTGGCACTTGAGGGCGAGGGTGGGAGGAGGGGGCTGTGAGTTCCAGGCCAGTCTGGTCTCCTGCCAAGGATATATGTGAGACCCTGACTCATAAATGAACAAACAAACAAGAAAAAAAGACCCTGCCTCAAGCAGTGACATAGAAAGAAATCAGAGAGGACCTGCACATACATGTGCTCACACACATACGAACACACACACACATACATACACACACACACACACACACACACACACACACACACACACACCAAGCACATAGAAGCCCTGTTGTGAGCATGGCTACGTTATGCTTCTCAAGGTTCTGCTTTCAATTCTTTTCAGTACAAAGCTGGGAAAGAGCTTGCAGGATCATGGGAGTAAATCAGTGCTTAGGTTTTGGAGCAACCTAATTTGCTTTGGATTCTGGGAGTTTTGAGGCTGGAAATAGGGATCTGCAATTAACAAATGAGTGAGTAAGCAGGCCGAACAGACCCTGGTTCCTCCCCATCTGGTGCTGCTGTTAAGTGGTAATCGACTACCCTGGGGCCTTGCAATAAAGTGACCTTGTTATTCACAGTTCACAACCAGGGCTTGCAAATGGCCTCTTGGTCTTTTTTTTTTTCTGTTCTGTGCTTGGCTCGCTTCAGACTGCCTGCCATCAGTCTCGGTTCACATTTGTCTATTCTGTGCCTTTGGGTGTTTATCTGTTGTATTTCTATTTATCCCCTCCAGCCAGGGCCTCCAACTGTCCTCATTGCAGAGCGGAATGAAACAGTGATCAAGAGATGAAATTCAGGAATTCAGTTTAAAGGCTTTTATTTTGTGACTTTCAAGTTGGAGAGCAAAAAAAGAAGCGGGGACAGAAGACAGGGAGTGGGAGAAATGGCTCAGTGGTTGAGAGCACTGACTGCTTTTCCAGAGGACTCAGTCTCAATTCCCAGCACCCACACGGCTGCTCACAACTGTCTATAACTCAGTCCAGGATCTAACACCGCAGGCCTCTGCAGGCACCTCATAAACATGGTGCCCAGGCACGCATGCAGACCAAACGTAAACATAGTGTCTATATTTTTAAAGCAGGGAACAGAAACAGGTGAGCTATTTCAATATTACTGTCCTTGTAATGTTCTTACTGCTGGGACTCCGGCTGACTGTGATCTTTTGGGCTAGCCTTTCTTCTGAGAAAGAAAGACTAGAGTGGATTGGGAAGCAACCCCCCCAAGACCTATTGTTTCCTCCTCATCTTTTCCAGATCAAGACAGATAGACAGACATCTCCCTCAGTGTGCACAAGCCTTGTTTCTTTTCCTCAGGTTAAACTGGAGTCTCCAAGCAATTTCCTGATCCCAGGCATAATCAGGGAAGGCAAATGTACCCGGCGGTAATTGGTGATATTTATCTGGCGGCTGGGGGCTGTCATCGGGTCTTCAGACTACAAATTTGTAGAATCCATTAAGATCGGTGCATGCTGCTAATTGTAACCAGACTCCACCTTATCTCAGAGCTGGGCTTGAAAGGGCAATCTCCCCCCCCCACCCCCCACTGACAGCTGCCTTTCCTAACCTGGAATTCTGTATGTGAAAGGGAGGGAGGCAAGTCTAACAGTCCTCAGGTAAGAACAGAAAAAGTGTGGGTTCCCCAGATCTGCTTAAGAAGAGGCAGGACGCATGGGTAAACTCCCTGGCTCTCCTGGAGGACCCATGGGAAGAGTTAGTTCTTCTTGAAGAGTTAGTTCACTTGAGATCCCTGGGATGGCAGGAGGTGAGGTGTGCCTTTGGTAACAACACCACTCCTTCCTCCGTCCATGTGTTTAGGAACTGCTGCAGAGATAGGTGGGTGCTGGGAGCAGCCTGGGCTCTACAGCTATGAGAGACCCCATGGTATGTCCCCTGCTATGGCTGCCATGTGACTGAGAATACCAAACTACTCCTCTTGGGAAAACCAGACATACTTAAGGGCATCTGGCTACCCTAAAATATTTTCCTATTTGACAGGATTAGAAAGCAAGTAGTGATTGCCACCCTCAAGCCCCCGCAATGGTTTCTGGCATGAAGAAATACCAGAAGAGGGGGATAAGGGAGAAGTGTTTCAAGTTTAAATCAAGAAATAGGACAAATGATGCTTGTGTCCTTAGAAAGCAGAGGGTGCTGTCCTCGGGGGAGTACAGAAGGATTGACTGTTGTGATCTCTAAAAAGAGAAAGAGCTATAAGAACATGTTCTGGTGGGGTGTGGGGGCAGGGGGTGCCTCAGTGGGCCCATGCCAAGGCATCCCTTCCTCCTGAGGGACCAGACACACACACCAGTATAGTATAGAATAGAGTTTATTCATGGCATGGGGAGGGGAATTAAGAGGGTAGTAGAGGCAGAGAAAGGCAGAGAGGAGGAGCGAGTAGAGAAGTAGGGGCCGGCCATGACCGCAGACAGAGGGGGGAAAGGAATGGGGAAAGAGAGAGGGAACAAAGGGGCAAGAGGCAAGGTAGAGAAGCAGAAGTAAGAGAGAGGAGGGGGCAAGCAGCCCCTTTTATAGGGCCAGGCCTACCTGGCTGTTGCCAGGTAACTGTGGGGAGGAGCATGCCTGGCTGCTGCCAGGTTATCTTTGGGGGTGGAGTTTATACAGAATACCAACTGTGACAGTGGTATGCTTGGCTTGGTGTCCTAGTGATGGGCCAGGCCTTCTGGGCAAAGCTGGCAGGGCAGGTGGAGAAAGCATGACTGCGTTGGAGACCCAGGGGTTTGTATCTCCACTAAAGCATCTACAAGTAAGGTGCCAAAGGTCCCAGATGATGCCGAATGCAAAAATCTCTTTGGTGTTCTGAGTCACTTGACATCTTATCTGTATTCTATCTGTATCCCCTGGAAAGCAGAGCCTACGGATCAGGCCTCTGCTGCATCTTGCTTAGGAAGTGCAGACCAAGAGAACATAGTGAGAGAACGGAGAGAGTCAGAGAGGGAGGGTAAGCCAGTGCAAGGACGCACTGTTGACCTAACTCCTCTACGTACCACGTCTAGCCAGTGACACACAAATCTAGTGTGGTTTTAGGGCTGTAGAAATGGTGGTTCCTCACCTCAAAACAGTCCATGGAGAAGAACCTTTCCTATTGGCCAGAGTCATACCACTGGGCATCAGCTCTCCTGATCTGAGCTACACAAGCTGGGGCTTCTTGTTGTCTCACCTTCATTGTCAGGACAAAACTCTGGGACTGGAAACAAGAGGCGCAGATGTAAGCGTTAAGCCTAGGCAGTGTTGGGATGAGCTTATGGAAGGGGGAGGCTCCTTCAGAGCTGGGCACTAAGGCTGCACTTAGGGCTGGGAGAAGTAGGCCACCCCCTGGAGCCAGATGTTGCTGGGAGAAGCTTCAGCAGCATTTGACCGCAGAGCTGCAGGAGTGAGAATGGACTCTTCCATCGGCTACCATCAAGTGTCTGGTCTGACTCAGTCTTCCAGGAAACCTGGGGCCGTTCACTATCTCTACCCAGCCCTCCATGGCACCTTATATGATTATTATGGTTCAGAAATATAGTGTCTCCAAGAGAGGCCCCCGTTTTGTAAGCTTGATCCTCAGCTGTTGGCACTGTAGATGTGAATGGGTCAATGAAGGACACTGGTCTGTTTTATCAACAGGTTAATCTATACCTGGATCATTAGCTGTTAGGAATTAAGTCCAACTTGGAGGAAGTGGCTTCTGGAGGCATGCCACTAAAGAGTATGTCTTGTGTCCGAATCCCTCTGTTCTTTTAAAGCTGCAGTAGCAGCCTCCTCTGCCACACGTTCCTGTCATGAGGTTTAACCTCACCACCAGCCTTTAGCCAATAGATAGAAATCTCGGAAATAAGTCTCTTTAGTCCAAAATAAGTCTTTCTTCCTTTAAGTTGTTTATGTTTTGTTATGTTTTTGTTGTTGAAGCATAGGAAGGCTAATGATGCATTCTGCATCCAAACTGTTTCAGAGATGAATCTGTCGGCATCTGTGTTCTCACTGGCCCCTGGCAGGCCTTGTGTGCCCTAGGCATTCCCCCCTGCACCCCCCTCCGTGTGCGAGTACTTGAATGAACCCTATAGAAAACAACTTATGAAGTTGTAAACACATGGGCTTAATATTTGTAAAATGGGAGCAATTTGTGTAACTAATTAGTTCTCATATACAGACTATCTGTTTGAAGGCTGCTTTGCATCATCCTTCTTGAACTACCTTGGATAGTTAACCCATCTCAACTATTAGCACTTTAGCTGATATAAACACTGCCTCCTACTGATCCATTAGCGTGCACTGTACATCAAACTTAAATTTTATGACTTAACACAGTCACATTATTTATTCGCAAAGTACAGAGCAACAACAAAGCTAGGCTTAGCTTGGGAGACTCTTTGATGGTCATGCTAGCAATCACTTGTATACCGGTGGCCCTCTTGTGTCCCAAATACTGCAGGATAACCAACAACCGCACCCGGCATGCACTGCTGTCAGCTGGTTGGTCTGGGACTGTGATGCCCAACATAGTAGCTACTGGTACATTTGAAGTGTGCCTGTCCCCTAATTAGGAGATGCTGTCAGTGTCAACCACACATCACATTTTGAAGATTTACTATGTCTGGTAGAAATTATCTCAGTGACTCTTATGAGTCGATTGTATGTTTAAAGATAAAATTTGGATTACATAAGATAAATAAATTAATGTCAGCCTTTTCTCTTTTACTTTAGAATGAGAATTTAAAAACATAAAATTGCTCTGTGGTCTATGTTATCATATTCCTATTGGACAATAACTAAGCTGGGGCAAAGTTCATCCCATTGCCTTTAATTCAGATGTTCTGCATCCTAAGAATGTCTGCAGACATGGCTACAGCAAAGGAGAACTGACTCACAGAAGCATTTATAGAGAGTAAGAAAATGACGATCTGGTTTTGTCATGATGTATTTGAGAATTTAACTAAAGCACCAATGGGAAGCAGGAATATTAGGAGTGGAGTAAACTGACACTTAGGAGCCCAAGTGGATGACAGTTGGAGATGAGACAGAGGAGTCTGGCTGGCAGGACTAGTGGCTGAGCTTGCTGGATTGGGACAGAGTGTTTGATATCCACAGGAAGAATATGTTTGGTAGGGAAAAACATGAGTCCAGTTTTAAATATATAGTTTTGTAAGGTCCCCATGAGAGATCAAAGTACAGACGGATGATAAAGAAAGCTGCAAGTGGCCGGGCGGTGGTGGCGCATGCTTTTGATCCCAGCACTTGTGAGGCAGAGGCAGGTGGATTTCTGAGTTTGAGGCCAGCCTGGTCTACAGAGTGAGTTCCAGGACAGCCAGGGCTATACAGAGAAACCCTGTCTCGAAAAAAAAACAAAAAAAGAAAAAAGAAAAAAAGAAAGAGGAAGAAAGAAAGGAAGGAAGGAAGGAAGAGAGGAAGGAAGGAAGGAAGGAAGCCGCAAGTATAGATCTAATTGTGGGAGAGAAGAAGGGGTAAGAAAAATCGGCATAGGTAGGAAGTGGTTGAAACCATGGACGGAGGTAAGAGCTTTCAGGGAGATGCAGAGGCTGAGAACCTCACTGAGAGTCACAGGAAGCAGCTGCACTTGAATTGCATACAACATAACATTGGAAGAAGAACAGGACATGTCCGAGCAACAGGGCCTGGTGCCCAATCGATTGCCGCTAAAGGAGAGGACCAAGAGGCTCCATAGCCAGCCACCCATTACTGTGTTAGCTGCTTATCTTGCTGTGCCAAAATGCCCCACAAAGCAGCTTTCAGAGGGAAGGCTTTGGTTTGGCTCACTGTTCAAGGGTACAGCCTATCATAGTGAGGGAAGTCAGGGCCGCGGGAGCTTGAAGTAGCTGGTTACATTGTATCCATCCAGCAGAGACTGAAAGTTTGCGTAGAGACCACTTTCACTCTTTATTCTGCCCAGGACTGGACTGGCACTGCGGCATTTAGGGTGGGTCTTGACACTTCAGTTGACCTAATCTAAATAATTTCTCACAGACGTTCTGAGAGGAGTTTTCATGGTGATTCTAAATCCTTTCCAGTTGACAATCAAGATTAACCATCACAACTGTACTGAACACACTGTGTTTAAGCCATAACTTCTCCCCCTTTTCCTATAGGCTCATGGCAATCTTATGTGCAAATTCATTCAACACAGCTTCACAAACCCTCCGTAGTCCGTTAATAATCCAACACTGCTTAAAAGTCCAAAGACCAAGTTTCATTTGAGACTCAGGTCAATCTTACCATCACCTACAATATCTAAGACAAATTACATAATTCCATTGTACATTAATACAAAATGAACATTGGTCAATTAAGAATAGAACAATTCGGGCTAGAGAGATGGCTCAGCAGTTAAAAGCACTGACAGCTCTTCCAAAGGTCCTGAGTTCAAATCCCAGCAACCACATGGTGGCTCACAACCATCTGTAATGAGATCTGATGCCCTCTTCTGGTGTGTCTGAAGACAGCTACAATGTACTTACGTATGATAAATAAATAAATAAATAAATAAATAAATCTTTTTAAAAAAAGAATAGAAGAATGCAGACATCTCAGGAATGACTGGATGAAAGCAAGAGTGACACTCAACAAGGAACATATTAAATCCTGTAGCTTCATATTCAGCACCAAGGGTTTGTGATGACGTCATCTGGGCTCCTAGTGACTTGGGCAACCCTACCTCTTCCAGCTCTGCTTCTTTTAGAACCCATGGTCTCTACCCTTGGCTTGCTCCACTTTGTGGTTGCAGGTTTATTTCGCAAATGACCCATGGCCATGGCATTGCCAGCACTCTGGGTTTCCACAGCTCCATGCTGCGGCCTTCTAGGTCCTCTTTTCAAGGACTTTGGCCCTGCTGCACATTCCTTGGCCTTAGTTACCCTCTGGAATTGTGATGCAAAACTCAATGACTTCCTCAGTCTTCCTCAGGCTTTATGCCTGCAAAAGAACCATGTGTATGATGCTACCAAGTTCTGCTGCCAGCTTGGAATAAAACCCGCCCAACATTGGACCAAAGTCTCATTGACCCTGAGGAAACACTTTCCTAGGTAGCTGATTTTGAGTAGGGAATTTAGCTTAGTTCCGTTTCCTGTTGCTGTAATAAAATACAAAAGTTACTGAAGGAAGAAAGAATTTATTTGGCTCATACTTCCATGTCAGTCCATCAGTGGGAGAAGTCGAGGCAGCAGAAACTTGAAGCAGCAAATCACATTGCTTCCACAGCCAAGAGCAGCGAGCAGAGAATTAATGCAGGCATTCTAGTACTCGGCTCACTTTTCCTACTTTAATGAAATCCAGAATTCCCTACACAGGAAATGGTGCCACCCACAGTGGACGGGTCTCTTCACCTCAAATAATGTAATCAAGATGATTCTCTTCAGACATGCCACAGGCCATCCTAATCTAAACAATTCTCCATGAGACTCCTTCCCAGGAGATTCAAGAGTGCATCAATTTGACAATGAAAAGTAGCCATCACAGAACCCCTTCCGTGGCATCCTTACTGTACCCTCCCTCCTTATAATGAATTTGCATCTTCACTTTGATTCACATGATCCTTTGATTCATGGGACCTCAATCTCACGACACCTTTCTTGAGTGTAGAATCCATCGAGGCAATGAAGTCAATGGCATAGGTTTCAGGCAACTGGTCAATTTGCATCCACTATCAGGGAACAGAGTGATGGATGGTTGCACTAAATTCACACTCTCATTTTATTCAGCCTGACCCAAAGAATGCTACCGCACCATATGTGGGGTGGGTCTAACTAATCTCATCTAGGTAACCCCTCAAAGACGTGTCAGAGCTTTGCTTCCACGGTGATTCTAAGTCACGTTGAGCTGACAGATCGAGATTAACCTTCACAGTCGTTCGTCATTTTATTCTCCAAAGGGCCTTGCACACAGAAAGCGTGCGATTAGTAGTCATTGGGTTAGATGGAGTAAGCCACATTGTGTTGTAGTGCTCTGAAGTACCGCTCCCTGCAATGCTTTTTCCTGATTCTGCCTAGCTCCTTCTATTTACGTTGCTGTGTAAATTAAATACTTCAGAGTCTTAGGGAAAGCTGGTGAGGTTATTCCCCCAGTTCTCACTTGCGTGCCTTAGGTGACTTAACAGAGTGCCCAAGCAGCATGTACTTAACGAGAGACCATTAATTACCTTTCGGTCTCCCGGGAGTTGCTTTCCAGTTTGGAGTTAAGCCTTAGGTTTTAAAGGAACCGGCCTTTGTTTTTTGCTTTTCTGCTTTGATATCTTTAGCTCGATGCCCCTTAGCTCCCACATTTATAACCTCCTGGTTACAGAATGGATGCCTTATTCCAAGCAAACACCCTAAAACACGCTCCTGGTAGAAGCCAAGTGCTTCTGGATGCTTTAGGAGACAAAGTGTTTGTCAGTTGACTTCTTCATGACTCCTTGGCCAACTTAGCCACACATCCGTCCCTAAGCCGCCAAGCAGCAAAAGGAAACTGAGTCACGGTTTGCTTGGCTTGGCCAAACCATTAACTCGGTTCTCGGAGTCAGGGGAGGAGGGGGGAGCCCCGTGCAGTAGCCCAGTGTCCTATGCCTAGTTTTCTGTTTGGTTTTAACTTTAGTCCTTTGAATTCAGGATGAAAACTTTCAGTGGCTAGCAATGTGACTATGTATCAAGAACTGTTATTGCACATTGAAAAGATGGCAGCCAACATACAGGTTTTCTTTTTTTCTTTCTTCTTTTTCCTTTCCTTGATATAACTCACTGTGTTTCTCTGGCTGACTTCAAACTCCTGGGCCAACACTGTCTGTGTGTCCCATCTCCTGAAAGCTGGGAATTCAGGTGCCATTCCACACAGCTTTCATATTTCAAGCTATGGGTAGACCTGCCTACCACCTCTTCTTGGTCATTTTTCTTCCTACAGTTTTTTCCTGCTTGAGCTACTGAGGCAATTCTCCAGGTTCAGTTCTAAATTGGTATTAGTGCTGACTTTCTTTCTTTCTTTTTTTTTTTTTTGCGGGTGTTAGAAATGGAACCTGTGTCACCTTGTCTGGTAGACAAGTCCTCTACCACTGAGCTGTGCTGAGCCCAAGGGAGCATTCTCTCACTGTCTAAAACCCACCTTAGAAGATCCTGTGTTTCATCATCATCTTCGCTCAGCTTGGGAAGGGAGTGTGGGAAGATTCTGAATGCCAGGCTGCAGCTTTCTCTTGATGGAAGCTGTTCCTTGCCTTGTCCTTCTAGACTCTCCTACTCTTACCTTTAAAACATGCCACCCCGGGCAGTGGTGGCGCACACCTTTAATCCCAGCACTTGGGAGGCAGAGGCAGGCAGATTTCTGAGTTCGAGGCCAGCCTGGTCTTCAGAGCAAGTTCCAGGACAGTCAAGGTTACACAGAGAAACCCTATCTTGAAAAACAAAACAAAGCAAAAACAAGCAAACACAATACAATGCCACCTTCTATTCTTCTATCTCTCTGTAAGCAATGCCTGCCCGCAGCCTCAGCTCTCGCCAGTCAGTTTGATACCACCACCACCGCCGCAAGCTTATTTGTTTGCTTTCTCCTGCATCGTCCACACCTTCCATCTCATTCAGTCACTGCCACCTCGTGCCTTGTTGCTCTTGCCTCTCAAGAGCTACCTGTCATCATTTCCGGTGTCTATTTCCTTCTCGAGCACCATCCATGCTTCAGGAAGGCCCAGCAGTTCGCATGTCCTAGCATGAGGTCTTCCGCCTGCCATTAGGATAGCCACTAGGCTAATAACAACATGGGCTTGAGAGGGGACTCGGGTGAGAGAAGGGAGTGTTGACGGAGCATTGGCTTCCTCGGCATCGCCCAGGCCTTTTACTGTAAGAATGTCTCACATGTTCACACAATTGAAGAAAGAGAAAGCTGCAGCCTGGCATTCAGAATCTTCCCACGCTCTCTCCAGCTCTCCCACCTCTCTCTCTACCATGCAAACTTTCTTCTCCGCTCCAACTGATGTCCCTCTGGCTTTAGACCAGCTGAGCCATTGCTCAGACCACAACCCAGTCCCGTGACTTATTCCTCTCCCTCCTGGACTCCCCCCGTTCCTGCTCCTTCTCCAAGCATTTGGGACCTAAACTGTCCAACATGCCCAATGGCCAGAACTGCCTGGAAACCTCGCCCAGTCTCTACCCCCTCTGAATGAGAATAGAGCAGTCCCTTTGTTTGTCCGTCATCCGGGATCTGGCATTGGACATGGCTGGCCCTTTGTATCATTCACCTCTGCTCTTTGGGAGCTACGTAGAGGGTGCACATTCATTCTTGCTGCCTTTGTTCATTCAGTGATGGCACTTAGTGTGGCCAGACTGAAAGGAAAGAAGGCAACTAAGGTATCAGCCTTCAAAAGCAGCCTTTAAAATCTGGTCTCTAAACGGGTGACCCAGGACTGTAATCCCGGCTACTCAGTAGACCGAAGCAGGTAGGCAGGTTCAAAGCCCACCTGGGCAAATGTGGTGACTTAGTGACAAGCTGTCTCAAAATTAAAAATGCTGAAGGGGTTGAGGGTACAGCTCAGTGGTAGGGTGTGCTTGTCCAGAGTTCTTCATCTGGATAAAAATATAGAAGTGTGTTGCCCATTAGCCGGAACAGCTGAACGAGTCACGTGGCCTTTAACATGTCATACCTCTGATAGTTTACCCCGAGGCTTCTCTTCAATACCACATTGCAGTTTTTTGCTCTTAAATACTTAAGACCCCGAGTGTGAGTTTTAGCATCTTTAGGATCTTCCCAACCTGCTTTGTGTGAGTGGCTCCTCTAAGCCCGCAGTCTCCTTGTGGGATCCCGAATCTCACTCAGATGCTCTCTCTAGGTTTTTTACCTTCTTCTTATAGTCTCCTGGAGGTTGAGGATGAAGGGAGGGGGCTCTGCAAGTGGGTTAGATGTCCCAGAAGACTTCCAAACAACTGGCTTCCACGAGATGATTTTGTTCAGAAGCCCCACACTGCACACAGAGCTCACCCACTAGCTATCCTGGGAAAGGCAACATTGAATAGGTCAAAGGGAAGAAAAAAAGAGGACGGGACATCGGGCTGGAGCAATAGAAACACTGAAAGCAGAGAACTAAATCTCATTATCCAAAGCTGCTGCAGAATGGTGTGTGCGCGCGCCAGCGGGAGTGGGATGGGGTGGGGCGGCGGGGGTTCAGCCCCAGCCCTCGGTGTGGCGGCTGCCTGTTTGTTTAATAATCGTGTTCTGAGCAGCATTTGAACTGGCATTTAGACGAGTCTAGAATGTGAATTCTTGCAGGGGAGGCAGCCAGGACAATCGCGCTTTGTTCCAGTTCTTTGAGGACTACGGAAATAATTTTTAAAACAATAACCCTCCTTCCTGGGCCTGTTGTTTGTTTGCTCTGAGGAATGCTTGGTAACTCTTAGGACTCCGGGACTCGTATTTTAAGTTCTGTGTTCTTGACCTCTCTGGTAAAGGCCAGGTTTGTGCCTGTAGGAAGAGACCGTGATGTGTGAACTGAGCCCTTCTGTGTATGCTGCCTCTCCTAAAGGACCACGGGCCAGAGCCTCTTATGGGTTTGCTCTTTCCGTCATCCACTCAACAAAAACATTTCCAAGAACTGAGTTAAAGGCCTAAGACATTCTAGGAATGATTGGGAGTAGAAAGTGGACGATGTGGCCCTTGCTTTTAGAGCTGTATACAGAGTACATATTATGATTGATTCTCTTTGACTCCAATCAGGAACCAGGCTGCCTGTATGAAGTATGGCTCCATTGAGTCATCAGAGCTTTTGGAAAGTTTCTCACGCAGGCAGGGAAAGCTAAGCAGGGCAAAGGGCTGCCCAATTGTGGGTGTCTAAGGAGCCTTTCTGTTTCCAGGGGTTCTCTTCCCGGGAATCACCTAGAACTTGCTGGAAATAGCTAAGGTAACTTGCCAAGAATTATTGCCTGCTCATTTTGACAAGGTTACAGGAGGCTGATCCATTTGGATGCACACTGACCTCTGGGGATGGGGAGGGGGCGCTGCGGGGGGGGGACTGGTCTAGGTGAGAAGATAAAAGGAAGGACTCCCACAAAGCGCCTTCCCCATTGCCCTATGAGTGGAGGCCTGCGGAGATGGTGCCAGGTGAAGGGCAGAGACATGAGTAGATTGTGTGCTGGCTGGGACCTCAGAGGCCAGTGTGGTGATGGCAGAAGTGGGGACAGCTGGGAAAAGCTGTGTAAGCTAAAGAATTTAAATTCAAGTTTACCTGAAAAGAAATACTCTTCCTAATTTATACACCAGGAAACCAAAACACAAAATAGGTTGAATACTTTATCCAATGTCATATAGCTGGTCATTCATAGATCAGTGGAAATAAGAAATAATTCCTATTAATACCTTGATCTGAAACCCAAAGCCCATTTTCAGAATCACTACTCTAAGGCGATAAGGAAACAAAATATAAGCATGATATCATTTTATTAATTTTTTATGTATGTGTGTGTGTATTTCACCTGTGTGTATGTCTTATGTACCACGTTTGCCCAGTGTTCTGAGAGGACAGAAGAGGGTGTGGGATCCCCTGAATTTGGAGTTACAGAAATTGTGAGCTGCTATGTGGGTGCTGAGTATGAGCCCCTGGACCCTTGAAACAGGCAACCAGTGCTTTTACCAATGAGCCATCTCTCCAGTTCCACACGATACCATTGTTTTTTGTGTGTGTATCTTTATTGCTTAGCATTTGATGAATTGTATAATAAGATAGCTTAAATAACACAAGATGATTAAGACTGGAATAAAATAGTAAGCCCCACAAACCAAGAAGAGTCATAAGTTTTATTTGTAGTATTATAGTGTAGTGCTTGCCATTCACAAGTGCAAACTTCTTCCCAAGAAGAGCCGGGGTTGTCGCTCTGTAAGCAGCCTGAACCAGTCCACCGTGAGGGCAAAGCACTTTGTGGCTCATTGGGACCTCTGCTTCTGTGCAGTCACCTGGGCCTGTCCTTCTGTCCTTCCTTCCTGCCTGTCTTGCTGCAGCACCCGTGGCAGGGATGCAGAGAGCGGGGAGAGACCCAGGGCAGCCTCACCTCTCTGCGTCTCAGTGCAATCATGTGAGCCCTGAGTAGCGGCATCTGCTCAGACTCGGGCCCAAGGCACCTTTGCAAATCAGTCTGGTATACTTACCAGGTCCATCATGGTCAAATTGGCCATTGTGGTCTCTGCAGAGAGGGATGAAAGTACACATGCCCTTGGTGGTACAGGGAGCTAAAAGATCAGATGGGATATAGCTTAGGCGATTCTGAAGTTGCCTTTGATCATGGGAACTTCCAGTCTAATGGCGGAGGCATTGCCCTGGCCTTCAGACAACTCTAGGTGGAATGCAGGAGGAACAACTGGAGCAGGAGGAACAGTATCCCTGCCCATGATGCCCAGACTGCTCCAGGAGACTTCCAGACCAATGGAAGAAACAGAAAACAGAAATATAGGTGAAACGGTAGCAAAGTTGGGGGGTCAACATTCCCAAAGTGTGAAGACAATAAAATCAGAGCATGGCCGGCGGGAGGACTCTGAGCATGAGCTGTGCCTGCACTTCTTCCTGCTAAGGCATTTACTACATTGCATCTGAGGAATCAGAAGCCAGCAGAGACACCGGTGGCCCAGGCTGCATTGCTTTTAGTGATGAGAGGTTCTCTACCCAGGACTTAGTTTAGATTCCAGCTCAGCCAGAGCCAAGGGGCCTGCCTGAGACTAAGGTGGGTAGCTGGTAACACTTGGCCATCTTTCTTCTCTTCCATCTCACAGCCAGGGCTGGCGGTGACAGTCTATGATGCAGCTGCCTGTTCCCACCTATGGAGAACATCTGGGCCCTCCAGAGCTCTGTCTACCATGTGGTATATTTGTTGGCTTTGACAAAATGGCATCCTTCTGGCTCTCCACCCTTCCTCCTCAACAGCTCTTCTTGAAGCTGTGACTGCAATTGTTGGAACAAGAAGGAGAACCTGAAGTCTGCCAAGAAGGATGTGGGATCAATCAGGTGCTTGCTTTTGCCCCACAGGTGACTCATGTGTCACCTTGAGCAAGTGCTCCATTTCCCAGTCAGCATTAAAGTAAGAAGGATGGCAAAGAATGAAGGTCACATGACCCGAAGCTGGGGCATACTGGCTCCACCCCCTCTGATCTTGGGTGAGGCAGTTCTGTTTTCCTCAGAGAAAAAGCTTTACAACTCACTTGAGCTTCAGTATTGTTTACGACACGGGAGTGATGCTCTATTAAATCGAGCTACTGTGAAAATGGTGAAATGCTTCAGAATGTTGGATCATTTAGGAGCTGGTGTTACTGTTGGAAGAGGGGGCAGATAGCTATCTTTGTCCCCAAGTGGTGTTATGCTGGTACTATTGAAAATAAAAGGGGGAGGGGGTTGGGCGTAAAAAAAAATACTTACTAAATATGAAATTCATACTAGCCAAAACTAATAGTCTGTCTGAACTTGAGCTGTAGGGACAGCTAATACATGTACTTGGGCTGAGGGAGCTAAAAAATAAGTGGGGCATCGTGAGGCCTCATGGGGTAAAGGCCTTGCCACTGAACCTGATGGACTGAGGGTAATTCCTAGGACCCACATGGTGGAAGACAGTACTGACTCCCAAAAGTTGTTCCTGATCTACACACAACACAACACATGCACACACACACACAGAGAAAGAGAGAGAGAGAGAGAGAGAGAGAGAGAGAGAGAGAGAGAGAGAGAGAGAGAGAGAGAAACTCAAGCCTCAAGCACTAAGGTTTGGAGAATTCAGAGCCCAGCAGGAAAATGAGAGCTTAACATGTACCTGTGCCGAATGGTATTAAAAGCCATTGGAACCCTCAGCATGAAGAGCGTCAGAGACACCTGGGACGCTTGAGTAGGGAAGCTGATTCGAGTGTACTTGGGCACTTTATAGCCAATGGGTTTGGACCACTGTGGTAGTTACTCATCGAAAGTACACAGTGCCTGGTAAAAGCAGTTTAGGTGGATTTGGTTTGTTTCGCTGAAGGAAACAGTCCATCGTGGTGTGGAAGGTGTGACCAGGAGGCAGAGAGGTGAATGCTGGGGCTCGTCTGGCTCCCTCTGTTTTATTAAGTCTAGACCCTACTCCATGGCGTGGTACCATCTACATTCAGTCTTCCTTCCTCTGCTGAGCCTTTCTAGACACGCCCAGATATGCCCAGAGGTGTGTCTCCTGGGGGATTCTAAGTCAGATAGGATCAAACCGATAATGAAGATTAACTATTACAACCACTAGCATTAAAACTGTTGTAAATCTCAGAGATACAGACACGAACAAAACAGAAAACCCCGTGTTTTTCAAGGACCTGATATTTTCATGGGAAAGGACACGGTAAATAAAAACACATAAAAGACCGATGTGTTAGTTAAGAGCCAAGGAATTGGTTATAAAATAAAGTGGGTGGGGCTTCTGGATTACTGGGGTGAAGGGTGGCAGGAGAGGAGGCTGGAGGAGAGCCTATGGCTCGGAGACACGAAGAGGGTAGGATTTGTTGTCATTCGGATGTAAGGGCAGAGAGGTGGAGAGGAGGCGCAGGGCTCTCAGGATATCACAGCACAGACTGTGTTGGCAGGGTACTAGAGAAGGAGAGTTTTAGATTTGCTGGCTCCAAGATACCTGTTAGAAACACCACCAAAGGTGTCGCATGGACAGGTGGCTGTGTGGGTGTGAAGGCCAGGAGGTCTGAGTTAGATTTAAACTTCGAGATTTTCAACATAAGGATGGGACTCAGGCTGTGACTCTATCGAGGACACAAGAGCAGGGTGTGTGTGGCAAAGAGGAGATCAAGCTGTGCAGCCCAGATATTCAGCTTCAGGAAATCAAGAGAATGGGAGGGCCTGCTATAGGGGATAGAGAAGAAAAAAGAGACTTAAAGGTGGTTCTTAAAGTCACAGGGGACGGGGTATCAAAGATTACCCATGCTAGATTAAGAAAGATGATGGTGGCTGGACCTAGGCCTCCCCACACTTATGTAGAAGATGTGGGTCTTGAACAACTGGAGCAGGGGGGCTATCCCAAAAGCTGTTGTTTGTCCATGGGGTATGTTCTTCTAGTTGGACTGCCTTTTCTGGCCTCAGTGGGAGAGGATGTCTATAGCTCTGCAGAGACTTGGTAGCCCAGGGTAGAGGGATACTCAAGGGGGTTGTCCAATTGCTCAGAAGAGAAGGGGAAGCAGGAGAGAGGAAAGGACTGTGGGAGGGAGGACTGGGAGGGGGGCAATAAACAGGTTGCAAAGTGGGTAAGCTTAAAAAAAAAGGCTAAGGAACTGTCCATTCATCATCTCACTAAGCACACTGAGGTCACTGGTATTTGTCCCCCGGTGTTGAAATTTAACTGCCAGCATAACAGTGCTAAGTGGAGGCTCTAACACAAGGTGCACATGTCACAATGAAATGACTCCGTTTCATAAGCAGGTGGGAGAAAGAGTTAGTTGTGGTGGGGGTGTGTCTTCTCTCCCGTCTCTGTGTGTGCCCTCTGATGCATCCTGATGCGTGCACCTCGAGGTACTTCTCTGCCAAGCCAGGTTTGTTGATTTGCCCTCTGATGCATCCTGATGCGTGCACCTCGTAGTACTTCTCTGCCAAGACGGGTTTGTTGAGTTACAGTTTATAGAGAATGATAATTCACCTCTGTTGGGTCCACACTCCCAGGGGTTTTCCCAAGTCCACATAATTGGGAAGACTCCACAGCAGTTACGATACAGAGCATGTTCATCGTCGATAAAAACCTCACGCTCCTCTTCTTGTTAATCCTCCTGATCAGTTCCTTTGTCAATCGTACGTAATTTTTATTTCTGTATCTGTACGGAGTCTCTTAATCAGATCGGTTGATTTCTGCTTCTTGGTTTTCTTCCTTTTCCAAATCGTTTTAGCTCTTCTGGTTACTTTCATTTATCAGTGTAAGTTTTAGGATTGTCTTGTCTATTGCTACTACAGATCATGTGGAGATTTTTGATAAGAGTTGCATAAAACCAGTGTGTCAATTGGGGATTAATTTGCTTCTTTGCTGTGTTCAGTGAAATCCACGAGTGTGGTATTTCTGTTTGCAACTTTGCATATATTTTCTAAATACTCACATATGTCTTATATATATTTTGTTGTTGCTGTCGTTGTTTATGACAAGGTCTTACTCTGTGCATGGTGTCCTAGCACTCACTATGTAGCCCAGGCTGGCCTCGCAGCCATGGTAACCTTCCTGCTTACGTGTCTCAAATGCTAGGATTACAGGTGTGAGCCACGGTGCTCAGCTTGTGGTACTTACAGGCTGTTTATTTGACACCTAAGGATGTTTGAGAGGTTGTAAATGATAATGCATGTTAAATTGTTGTCTCCTTATGGTGATGGGTTTCATGTAGAAATGCAATTGCTTTTGTGTGACTGTCCTACACTACACAGTCTTGATGGATTCATTTATTAGTTCTAAAAAATGCTTTACTAGATAGATACCTTGCGACTGACTGGGTAGATCATTGTATAAAATTAGAAATGGTTTTTATTTCTCTCTTTCTGAGTTTCAGGCCATTCATTTCCTTTTCTTGACTTATCTCTGGCTGGGATGGCAGCATTGTGCTGGGTCACAGAGGTTGTCTGAGTTAGGATTTCTATTTCTGTGATGAAGCCCAATGACGGGAAACAAGTTGGGGAGGAAAGGGTTTATTTGGCCTATATGTCCACGTTGCAGTCCATCATTGCAGGAAGTCAGGACAGGAGCTCACACGGGGCAGGAACTTGGAGGCAGGAGCTGATGCAGAAGCCATGGAGGGTGCTGCTTGCATTGCAGACTGTAAGTTTCCCTTGGCAGTGATCTAGCTGTGTTCCCATGGAGACCGTGTGTACCATTTTAATTTTAACCAATTCAGTGTATTGGTTTTTTTGTTTGTGGACCTTTAGAGCTTTTTGTGTAGTGGACAACACATTCCTAAACCGGGAGATTCAAAATCATCAGCACGTTCACTCTGAGGCTACTCATCATTTTTATATGATCCTAATGAAAAACCAACTGTGTAATTTTTTATTTAAGAATTAGGGAATGTCCAGAGTGAGTGGGGCCGGAGAGCAGCCACATACATGATGGCTCATGACCATCTGTACAGCTACAGTGTACTCATACACATAAAATAAAAATAAAATAAAATAAAAGAACTAGGAAATCTCAGTGCTAGGGAGACAGTCTACTAAGTGATGTGCTTGTAGGAAGGCGTGAGAGACTGAACCTGATCCCCAGCATCCACATTAAAAGCTTGCATGTGGTAGCCCATTTTTTTCCAGTCACTGCAGGGGAGGTGGAGAAAGGAAGATGTCCTGGGGGCTGAGAGATCCTGACTCAAAAAAGCAAGGTGGATGGCTTTTGAAGAATGACAGGTGAAGTTGACCTCTGATTTTCATATGCATCTGAAGAGAAAATTAGGGAATATGATTGTGCAGTTTGTGTAGAAAAGGTAGAGGAGGGGGAGGAGGAGGAGGAGAAGGAGGAGGGGGAGGAGGAGGAAGAGGAGGAAGAGGAGGAAGAGGAGCAGGAAAGAAAGAAAGACGAAAAGAAAAAGAAAAAAAAAACAAGAATAAATAGAAAAATTCTAAAAGAGCATAAAACCAATCATAAAACTAAGGTAAATTTAAATGGAGGGCTATCAGAGTGAAGAGACAACAAACAGAATATCCTGTTGAGGAATGGACCTAAGCACATAGTGGGATTTAGCATTATAATAAAGATATATATTTTTACTGTCTGATGATTTCCTACACATACGTAATGGTGGCCATGCCCTCCAGCTCCCGCTCGACCCTTTCTGCTTTCTGGCCGGCCCCCTCCTACTCTACTCTATCTTCCCTTTATTCTGTGACCGCTGAGTTTAGTTAAGGTTGCTTCCATGAGCATGTGAACAACCAGGATCCATATGACCAAAGAGCACAAGCCCCCTCCTTCAGCAGCCATTAGCTCCCAGTAACTCCTCAGCTAGAGATGAGGCCGCCATCTGTGATGGAATGGTGACAGGCCCTATCCTGTGAATGTGCTGTGTAGACAGCCACGGCTTCTGTGGGTCTTCTGTGCAGCATCCGTCCGTGTTACAGAAGACCCTGTTTCATGGCGCTTTCCCCACTCTCTAGCTCTTTATGTGCATTCTGTTCCCCTTTCTGCAGTG
This sequence comes from Mastomys coucha, assembly GCF_008632895.1. Classification (NCBI taxonomy): domain Eukaryota; kingdom Metazoa; phylum Chordata; class Mammalia; order Rodentia; family Muridae; genus Mastomys; species Mastomys coucha. Next base: position 29,134,756 of record NW_022196891.1, on the reverse strand, counting down.
TTCCTTGAGGCCTGGGTGCAGGGTGATTACGGATGCTCCATTGAGGGCTGAGCACTGAAGTGTGATTTATCCTCAGCACTTTGGCTAGTTGTGAGTCTGCATCAACCAGCAGCCACTGCAAACAGAGCTTCTCTGACTAGTGCCAAGAGCAGCACTGATTCATGAGTCTGAATATTGATATTGAGAAGGCAGTAAGGTCAATAACATGACCATTTTAGCAAACAACAAAAATCAGCTCCCCCGCCTCACCCAGGGACCTATGGCCTCCCGGCTATGTACTTTTGACTAAGTTTACTGTACTAGGCGTGAATTCCTTCCTGTGGAGTAGACCTCAGCTCCACTCATAAGTAGTTGGTAAAGCCCTCAAGAGTCATGCTCCTATTTGTACCATGAGCGCATACTGACTGGCAGGTTAGTGTTGCAGCTTGCAGGGCTCATAGCTGGAAAATACTCTTGATGACTTTTCTTCTTAAGCAGCTTGCACCTTCTAGAACTATGAAAGTTCACCAGTAAGGGACAAGGACTGATTTCTCCATGTCCTGCAATCGATGTACGAATGTCTTCTGGTGGAGGGTCTTACCATCTAATCCTTGTGGGTAACCAAGAGTGATGGAAATAGCCTGTGTTGTTTCGAGGTTTCTGGACCTCCTTGACAAACGACTCATAGGAAGGGCATCTTATAGGTGCCGTTGGGTCTCCATTTACTAACCTGCGGCTACATTATCCACCTCTGCAGGGTACCTCCATCAAGTTCCTTTTAAAAAGAATTATAGTTTTTCATTGGGTTTACAATGGCAGATTTCCAAATGGCTTTTCCCTATGTCCTTAATTTTGGTTTACCTTTCCAGCATCTTCTTTTCTCCCCATCACTGCTGAATTCTTCTCAGTCCCCAGTATTCTGCCCCTCAACTTTGTTAACATATACGTACTACAATCTTCTCTCTCTTAAGATTTTAAAGACAATATTCTGTTTATCTATTACTTTTTTTTACCTGTGTGTATGTGTGTGAGATGCATGTATGACTTCACGTGTGCGTGTGTGTGTGTGTGTGTGTGTGTGTGTGTTTGAGTGTATGGTGTGGATAGGCACATGCCATACCACATATGAGGTAGGAGGAGAGCCCCAGGTTGATCCTCCCACCTTGTTTGAGACAGGGTCTCTCATTCACTGCTGTGTATACTAGGCTAGCTGGCCCATGACTATCAACAATTCTTCTGTCTTTTCCTCCTATCAATCTTGAAGAGTGTCCCAACTTTACATAGGTTCCAGGGATCTAAACTCAGTCTCTCATACTGGCACGGCAAGCACCTTCACTCACCGGGCTGCCCTCACCAACCCAAAGTCAATATTTAAACCAGAAGGTAAAAGGTGAACCCTCCAATAACCAATGTGGGCAGAACAGACTTGATAACATTAGATTTTTTTTCCCTCGCACGAGTTCAAAGGAAGTTTCAGGTGGATAAAAAATTAATCATAGAAAATGACAGGATCAAAATGCTAGTGAAAACATGGGAACTGTTTAAAGATAGCTTTTGGAAAAAGACCGGGGTATGACACAAAATGGCAACAAAATAGAAGATCCATCAAGCTAGGAAGATATTTTCACACCAAAAACATGGCATGATATAGTGATCTGTACTTCCCCTAGAAAGAGGTAATTTTCACAGTGAGATTCCTTCAAACCTGTAAGAGCAAACAAAACAGGAACAATTCAGTGGAAATGAAGATGTGCAACCCATCTCATAACAGGGAGAAAGCCAGAAAGAGATACCAAGTTCTGTGTACCAGAAGGACAAAAGCTTACAATGCAGTCTGTTAGAATCCGGGACCCCGCCTGGAAGCTGTGGTGGGAGAGCAAAGTTCCATGTGCTTCACAGAGACTAAATGAGCTAAACTCTCTACTGTTCAAAAGTCAGCATTCACAAACTGATTCCAAAGAACAGGTGAGATGGCTCAGTGGGTAAAACCGCAAAAGCTTAATGGTTGAGTTTGATCCTAAGGTCCATGGTAGACGTGTCCTCTGACATCCACACAACGACCATGGCACATGTGTGCACACACTCCACGTAGCATGCATACACAGAGACGCAATAATAGATAGTAAAAACATTGCTTCAATGAACTGATCCTAAATATAGCCTTGAGAAGGCAAGAATTTACCCAAAGACCAGTGTCAAAGCCGTTTTCCATTCAAGTGATTATAAGCCACCCAGATGTCCCTCAAGAAAGGCCAGGGTAAGCACGTTACACATTCGTATCTTGTACCACTAGGGTTCTGTTGATGTGGTAGCTTTATGTGAACTAATACAGGATAATATCCAGGATATTTATTAACTGGGGTGGGGGAGCAAGGTAGGGAAACCATGAATAACATTTATTTTACCTTTTATTTTTTTTAAAGATTTATTTATTTATTATATGTAAATACACTGTAACTGTCTTCAGACACCCCAGAAGAGGACATCAGATTTCGTTATGGATGGTTGTGAGCCACCATGTGGTTGCTGGGATTTGAACTCAGGACCTTCGGAAGAGCAGTCAGTGCTCTTAACCGCTGAGCCATCTCTCCAGCCCTTATTTTACCTTTTAAAAAAATTATTATTCTGGGCTAGTGAGATGGCTCAGTGGTTAAGAGTACCGACTGCTCTTCCAGAGGTCCTGAGTTCAAATCCCAGCAACCACATGGTGGCTCACAACCACCCGTAATGGGATCTGATGCTCTCTTCTGGTGCGCCTGGAGACAGCTACTGTGTACTTATTTATAATAATAAATAAACCTTTGGGCCAGAGCGAGCAGGGACTGAGCAAGCTGGGTCGACCAGAGTGAGCAGAGGTCCTAAAAGTCAATTCCCAACAACCAGTTGAAGGCTCACAACTATCTGTACAGTTAGTGTGTACTCATATACATAAGACAAATAAATAAATCTTCAAAAAATTATTATTTTGATTTTATGTGTATGGGCATTTGCCTGTGTGTATGTGTGTATATGCATGTGAACCAGGTGCCACAAGAAGGTGCTCGATCACCTGGAAGTAGAGCTAAGGACAATGTGGGTGCTGGGAACTGAACCCAGGTCCTCTGCAATGCTCTCAAATGCTGAGCAGTATCCCCAGCCCCAGTATTTATTTTTTGAGACAAAAATCTCACTGTGTAGCCAGCCCAAGGCGGGCCTCAAACTCAGGGCCCATGTAGCTCAGGCTGGCCTTAAATTGTGGTTGCCTTCCTCCATCTCCTGAATGCTGGGATCGAAAGTGTATTGTAGCCTGCTGTTGTGTTCTCATCTCTTGTCTGGGTGTGCATGGACTCAGTCTGGAAGGACACACAGACTCTGGTGACAAAGGTTGGCCAGACATAGCTAGCTGACTGAGTTGGACTTAAGAAGTTGGATGGAGGCAGGCTTGGAGGGACATTTACTAATAGAATCTATTTTTACAAATATCCTTTTGAATCCGAATGTGTGGGATTAGCTACTCAGATAGTACGTGTGGTAAAATCTTGAAGTGTCTCTGGAAGGGAAAGAAAGAGATGCAATGATCTTGGTTCCCTGAGCATGGACCAGAGAGAGGAAGAGCAACAGTGAAAAGCCATGAAGATGAGGGGTTGGTCCATCTAGGAAGTGTGCATTTATGGCACCATGGAATTCCCGGGGGGGGGGGTCTAGAGACTCTTTTGTGCCAAGCAATTCCTTTGTGGCAGAGGGAAAGGCTGTCAGGACATAATAAACACTCGCTGAAGAGAGATGAAGAGATGAGGAAACCCGTTAAGAGGAGAACTCAGGAAAAGCCTGCTTGGGAGCTGGCTCAAGCCAGACTCCATCCTCTGACATCCCTGGTCCTCTTCCTGACTCTGGGAGCATCCGCCCTGCCTTCTGCAGCCTCCCCTGTGCTACAACCAATCTAAACTTATCCCCGACTAGCTTCCAAATAAATAAGATTCAGAATATGGCTATTTTATTTGGCTTGACAATCACTGTGTGCGTGTGGGTCACCGCTGAGCTACTTTTCCAACTGCTGGCCTGGCAACCTCCCCATCATGTTCCCTAAATACTTAGTGTTTCTCCTGGTCTTGTGCTCAAAGTACATCCCCTCTCATGGCCCTTCCTCCTTTCTCCTCCTCATCTTTTCTCTCTTCTCCTTAACCAGGCAACTCAAAACCCGCCCACCTCTAATCCCTCCAATCATTGGCTGTAGCCATTTTTATTTAGCCAATAATTTTAAAATAAGGAACAAGGTTTGCACCTGGACCTAGACCTTCTGGTACAAAATTTAGCATTACAATACATAGCAAGAGACCAAATCTCAACCCTTCCCTGCCCAGGCTTCCTATGGAGCAGTGTGTATTAACTACTACAAGCCACTGTGACCTTCCAGAATCTGAGGTGTGATGCTTAGAACACACAGCAAACTCATCTTGCTCCCATCATTCAGGGACTCACAGCTGTTCCTCTTGCTGTCCACACACTATCAGGTGTCTGTGTGGTCCTTGCACCCTGGGTGCCAGGTGTCCTTCCTGGGAGCCTCCTGTCCCTGGGTCAGATGGTGAGCCTGTTCCCTCAATGTAGGCTCACTTCTTGTGTATCCCCAAAGCCCCATGCATGATAAAAGTGCTGGTGGTGGGTGAAATCTTATTCCTCTCTAATAAGTGTCTGTCTGCCTGTCTGTCTGTCGTCTGTCTGTCTTCAAATCACAGCTCTAGCTTGATCTTACAACTTTTCTGTAAGGAAGAGCTAATATCTAGTTTTGAACTAGCAGCAAAATATTCGTGGGAAGGATTTTTTTCCCAAGTACTTTCCTATGCACCTTCTCCTGCCTTCAGAGCGGGGGTGGGGGTGGGGGGTGGGAGGTCAAACCCAGGAATACTGTGGTCCTCTCTAAAGAGGCAGTGGTGGGATGCTGGCCTTTGGGATGCAAACAAGTGTGTCTTAATCCTTAACCAGTGGACTTTTTGGTTTGTGTTTCCTGTTTGACTGGCTTTATAAATACATGGTTGGACTGTGCCGCCCAGGCTGGCCTGGAATTCTCTGCCTTTCCGAGTACGGGCGTTACGGGCATGCACCACTATGCCTGATTTTTAGCCATGTTTTACACCATTTTGTCAGGTGTAGAAAGGGCAGGGGCATCCATAATGCAATGAATGGAAACCAGTTGGGATTCCTTGGGAGGAAGGGGGCAGATCTTTGCTCCCTAAAAACACATCTGCCTAATACAATACGGTCAAACTGCCTTGCTTAAATCTGGGTGGCGCTTCCTTTTCATGTTTAGGGGCTTTAAGTATCTTGTTATGTTTTATAATTACATCATATATTTGCATGTTCCAAAGCCACATAGAGAAGTGTATTAAAAACCTGTCCCCTATCCCCCTCCCTGCCTTCTCAGCCCCATTTCCCTCATGACCTTCTAATGTGTAGTTTGTCCTTTGCCCTTTAAGCATATTAAAATTACAACCATATTCATACTAACTTCTGTGTTCCTCCCCCGTTCTAAAATAAGCAATAGCATACTAAATGGACTTTTTTTTTTCCTGTCACCTTTCTCTCCCTGACCCTGGAAGTCATGACAGACACATACTCTGAGGAGATTCCTAACACTAAGACTGCCAAGTCAAAGAGCAACTGCATCCTTAGTGCTCTGGGCAGCTACGGCTCATTCCCTTCATGATGCTCGTGTTACCTACTGTTCCTGCAGAGTTACCATAATGCCAGGCAGGTTTTAGATGAGAATGTATTATCTGTACTAAGAAAGGTTAGATGTTTGCTCGAAATAACTGTAGTTTCGGACCAGGACAAGGGATTGAGGTGCATCTTTTACATAGCAAAGCAGACCTGGCTTCCAGGTTCTCCCAGCATCCCTCAGTCCCTACCTGGCGTTCCCTGCCCCCAACCATGAACTTTCCAGCCCAGGAGCTGGTCTGCCCTTTCCCCAGAGGCTCCTCCCTATTTAAGCCAGATCTCTCTCCGTCCTTGGGGCCAGTGAACTCACCCGAGTACAGTTTCCCAATAAACCTGCCGTTGCTCTAATCTGATCTGGTTTAAATTGGCTCATTTCACCGACAGCGGAGAAATAACCTATCAAACTGGAGCTGGTGCCTTTCTTATGTGGGTGACAAGGTATCTGATCCCTAAGGGAGGCAAGATGTATTTAGCTCACCAGGGGCAGGGAAGGTACAGTGGAGCAGAATTGCTCAACCCAGGGCAGCCAGGAAGCACAGCGGAGCAGCTACAGGAAGAGGCCAGGATAGAATTCAGCCCCCCACCCCCACCCCCCGCTCCACTCCTCCCGACCCGTAGCCTACTTCCTTCAAGCAGGACACCCTTTCCACGGCCCCCGTCACCTCCCAGTCATCTGTTCAGCTTTTGAATCCATCCATGAACTATGCCATTCATCAGCAGAGAGTCCTCAGGATCCCATCTTCTCTGGGAATGCCCTCCCAGACACGCCCAGAGGTGTGTTCACTGCCCTCCAGGGTGCTTCTCCGCCCAAGTTCACAGTCAAGTCTGACCATCTCAGGACTTGAACCTGCCAGATGCCAACCAGTGGCCCAGAGGCCATGCTAGCCTGGTCCATGCTAGCATATCTTTTCCCATTTTACAGATGGAAAAACAAACTAATACATGCACAAAGACTCACTCTTGTTGACAGTCGTATCTCATGCTAGAACTTAAAACCCAAGGCTCCTGACCATAACATTAGAATTCTTCTCAATGTGCTACAGAAATTTGTGATCAAAAATAATTTTTTTTCTGAAGATGGGAGGGGAGGAAGAAACCACAGTGGTTTTCCTAAGGAAGTTAGAGATTAATGAGACATTTATGAGTAAATTCTCCCTTGAGTGTGGGAGAGACTCTTCCATCTCTAACTTAACTCCTTATGGTAGGAGGGAATTAGCAAATTGATTGTAGTATCTGAACACTAAGACGCAACTCATGGATGAGCGGGCTAGTCGCCAGCGCACTTAAGCACCTTGCATATACACTCTGCCCATTTCTTGTAAAGTAAACAGAGATGAACTTTATGTTCTGCAAAACTACAAATGGGAGCTGGAGAGATAGCTCAGCGTTTAAGAGCACTGACTGTTCTTCCGAAGGTCCTGAGTTCAAATCCCAGTAACCACATGGTGGCTTACAACCATCCGTAATGAGATCTGATGTGCTCTTCTAGTATGTCTGAAGAGAGCTACAGTGTACTTAGATATACTAATAAATAAATCTTAAAAAACCAAACAACAACAAAATAAAACTACAAGTGGATGGAGATGGAGATGTCATTTTCTGAGTGATCTAAGACTTTAAAAACCACAGAGTCTTCTCATACACGTGCCTGGAGTAACCCTGGGGTTCTCTTCTGTGTTTGATACAGGTTGACTGACTTATGTGCGACTTGGGAGCCTGGAGTTTTCCTGCCCTCTGCCAACGGGAGCAGAGCCTCTGCTGGTGTTTTGAAAAGCAGACCGAATGAGGCAGAGAAGGTATGCATGGGCCCCCTGCTGAGCTCAAGATGGAGGGTAGGTGGAGGTGGATGGAGGGTGGGGTGCAGGTGCCCCTGTTGCCCCCTCTCCCAGGCTTGTTACCTGGCCCCAGGAATTTTCAAGGACTTGACTCCTTCCTTCTCCCCAGACACGAAAACCAGAGCCAGCTGCAGAGCCACAGCCCTGATGAAGCCGGCCCTCCAAGGAGGCTCTGCCAGGGCGACTCTGGCTCCTTCTGAGCTAGGAGGGGCAGTGAAGTCAGCTGGCCTTCGTTTCCATCATTGTCACTCCTGTCCACCTTAATTGAAAAATTGAAAAACAGCTTTGTTAGTGATCCTAATCCCTTTGCCTGGGCCTCCACACCCTGGGAACTTCCTGAGCGACAGTCATGGCATATGGGGGGCCAGTCTGAGAGCCTCTCCTCTTGGTGGGGCTCAGGGCCTTGGCATATGGATGGCTATCCAGGGTGCAAAGAGCAAGGAGGCTTGAGGCACTGAGGCCACACCCTGTATCCAAGGGCGTTGTCTGTTCCCTTTTGGGGTAGAATCTCAGCACCTGCCTTCCCTGGAAAGAGTGGAGGCCAACACACAAGAATTGAGGGCTTTGCCTCTCTGAGAGCAGCTTATGGAAGATGACAAGCTACTGCTGGGAGGCTGTGGGAGACAGAGGCCCAGCCACCTGGGCCGAAGAAGGTCTTTTTCTTTTTGAGTCTTTTTGAGTCTGGTTGTTTCTGACACACCGTGGTGTCTGTCTGGCTCTGGCAGTCTTAGAATCTCTGTCTTTCCATGGGCTGAGGAGGCAAAGGGAGAGATGAATGAGAGATTGTGAAAGTGACATGGCATGGGGATCCAAGTAGCCTCCTTGGGCCCTCTTGAGCCCCTGGGGAGATTCAGCTGACTCAGGGCTTTTTCATCTCACCATTGTTAAGAACTGTATTTGACCATACCCCCAACCCCCTTTTTTCTCCTTTCTTTTGCTCTACTATACATGGAAGATAGATGGCAAAAGCAATGCGTTAACCTCTTTCACTGGGTGTATAACATTGTAAGGGAACAGTTCTCCAAGATTTCGGCAGAGTCAGTCTAACTGTGGTGGTTTGAATCTGCTTGGCCCAGGGCCAAGGCGCTACTACAGAGGTGCAGCCTTTTTAGAGTGCTGTGGCCTTGTAGGAAGAAGTGAGTCACTGTGAGAGTGAGCTTAGAGACACCCCCCCCTCAGCTGTCTGGAAGAGAGTCCCTTTAGGTTGCCTTTGGATCAAGATGTAGAACTCACAGCTCATTCTCCTGTGCCGTGTCTGCCTGGATGCTGCCATGCTTCCTGCCCTGATGATAATGAGTAGAACCTCTGAAACTGTAGGCCAGCTTGCTTGCCTTGGTCATGGCATCTCTTCACAGCAATGAAAACACAAACTAAGACAGAGGTTGGTACCAGGGACTCGGGCATTGCTGTGATACGGCTAAGGGTGTTTTTCTTTGGAGGAATGTGGATTTGGGGACTTTGAATTTGGAAAGCTTTCAGTGGGGCTTAATGGGCAATCCTTATAGGACTGTGGAAGACATTGGTGCTGAGAGTGGTTTGAACTGTGGGGTCCTGGCTCTAGATGTTTCAGAGGAGAAGAATTTTAGTATGTGGTCTAGAGACCCTTGTGACATTTTGGTAAAGAACGTGTCTGCTTTTTGCCTTGGTCTAAAGAGTTTACGTGAGGCTAAGGTAAGGAGATTAATTACATTGACAAAGGAAATAGACTTTGTCCTCTGGTTTACTATAAATAAAGATCATTTTGATCAAGCATAGGAAGCTCAGAAAGGAAAAATACAAAATATATGGTTCAAGTAATAAAGAGGCACCAGGAATGGAGATAAATTCTGTATTTGAGGAGATAAACAGAATAAGGGAGTGTTGACCTCGGGGCAAGACCCTACCCAGCTAAGCTTATTGTTTATGTGTTTGCAGTTGAACCAGGGATAGTTATATCATGTCAGGCATTATTACCTGGTTATTGTTTTCATTTGGACTTTTAATCTGAAATGAAGTATAATCCAGAAATGGAGGGCACACCTGTGATCCAGATCTTAGGGCTGGAAGACACAGGTGTTTGATACAGATCTTGACTTGGTATGACACCCAATTTCGATCTGGATCTTGAGGCATAGTGGCCATGAAAAGCTTAGGTCCAGGAATGATGGTACACCTCTTTTAATATCAGAAGACAGAAACAAACAGATCTCTAGAGTTCAGGGCTAACCTGGAATGCAGCAAGTTCCAGATAAAGAAAAGCTTAGGTGTAGGCGTGATTGTACACACCTTTAATCACAGAACTCCATGAGACAGAAGCATGCAGATCTCTGAGTAGTTCAAGGTCAGTCTGGTTTACAGAGCAAGTTCCAAGACAGTCAAGCTTAGGCAATGAAGGAGTTGGAAAACAGAGAGCTGGTGAAATTGTACTAGAACAAAGCGGGCATGTTCCAGGCACAGCACGCAGGAAAACTCTGCAGCTTCAGCCGTGTGGCTCTGGCTTTAGAGTCAAGAATAGAAGGGACTACTGAGACAATTGAAGCTAGTTAGCTGGAGCTAAGAAATTAGTGGTGATTAAGAAGAGACCAGCATCACTGAGATGAAATCTTCTGCAAAGTGTTTTCTGAGAGCACGAAGAGGTTGTGTTCCAGAGATAACCAAGGTTGTACCTCATGCTTCAGCTAACTTGGTAATGTGTAAGAATCACCCAGGCGGCGTTGGTTTTGAAGTCATAAAGGGGTCATAGAGAACAGCTGAGGCTTAGCACTGTGACAGGCCATGGAAGGCCATTGGTGAAGGTGCAGCCTCAGTTGCAGTTGATAGCCCAGGACTGAAGGGCTCATGTAAAGAAGCCGAGGCTAGAGCCTATAAGAGGTTAATGGTGAAGCCTAGTTGCAGCAGAAGACACCAGCGTATTGGAGATGCTAGTACCATGGCATGATCACCAAGAACAGCAGCAGCAGTGGAGTGGAGTCAACCAGAGCCTAGAGTGCTACAGAGGGCAGAACTGGAGAAGTGATGCCAGCCCTTTTGAGAAGCTCAGCAGATTGTGTGTGGGTCCCAGATATTGGAACAAGAAGGTGTAAAATTAAAATTACCTTGGATACCCCAAGATGTTAGAGATGCCAGAGCCATGGGATACCCGCTGAGGAAACCTGCTAACAGGAAATGGAAGTTATTGCAGTCAACAAAGATAAAGTGAGGTGTAGATCTGAAGGGTGCTTTGACATCGGACATGGAGGTACAGAGTTTGGGGTTTACCCAGATGGTTTCCTATCTTGCGTTGGTCCAGTATTTCCTCACGATGGCATTTTGGAATGGTCATGTATATCCTGTGATGTTGGAAGTATGTGATCTGTGTTTTGGTTTTGATTTTATAAAGGATTTCAGTTGAGAGATTGCATGAATCTCAGAGGAGACTTTGAACTTTTGGACTTTTAACATTGTTGAGAATGTTATAAACTATAGGGACTTTTGAGGTTGGACTAAATGTATTTTTCATTATGCTCTGGCTAGGTATGACCCTGATAGACTCATGTGTTTGAACAAGCCTATGGGGGCCAGGGAGTTGAATGTGGTGGTTTGAATATACTTGGCCCAGGGAGTTAGGAGGTATGGCCTTGTTGGAGAAAGGACGTCACTTTTGGGATGGGCTTTGAGACCCCCCTCCTAGCTGCCTGGAGGAGAGTCCCCTCCTGGATGCCTTTGGATCAAGATGTAGAACTCTCAGCTCCTTCTCCAGCACCATGTCTGCCTGTGTGCCACCATGCTTCCTGCCATGATGATAATGGCATGACTGAACCTCTGAGCCTGTAAGCCAGCCCCAATCAAATGTCCTTGTAAGAGTTGCCTTAGTCATGGTGTCTCTTCACAGAAATGGAAACCCTAACTTAGACACCAGCTTTTAGTCTCCACAGCCCTCCTTGGGCACTTGGTCATTACCATCCGGTCTCTAACCTGCTCTCCTGGAGCTCACGGTATGCGATGCTGTCCAGCCGCAGTTCTGGAAATCCCCAGCAAGGTGCCTGATCAGAACATGTCTCAGATGTGTCAGCCTAGTCAGCAATCCACAGCACTGGCTCAGTTTCCCCTCTCTCATCTCATTCACTCCGTGTGCCACAGAGGTCGGGGTTTCCTGCCGTGAAGTCACACTGAGCAGACAGACTTAGCCAAGAGGAAACGCCTTTCAAATAATAGAAGAACCCGAAGGAACGCAGAGACTCCCTGCAAATAGACATGTGACTGTTTTGAGGAGAGGACATCCCTGTATTCTTGGCCCGTGCCAATGGTCATCTTTATCATTCATACACATACATACATACATACATAGTATGTATTTGAGTGCTTCCGCATGTGGGCCCTGTGTTTTGCACGCACATGCAGCTCCCTGTTCTCCTCTCCCTGCAGCCCTTTGAGACTTCAAGACCCCTTTGTACTCACCTTTCCCTGATGACAGAATCCAAACCATAAAGGTTAAGGCCTTGACAAGGCACACCTCACTAGGGATGGTGCCGTGCCTGCATTTGGGTCCCGGCAGTCAGACTCGGGGGTTCTCTGTGCTTACTTTAGGTTTGGGGTTGAAGGTGTCTCCAAGTGTGGTTTGTTTGGGTTTCATGAGAACACTACAATGATGATTCTGAGCAAGTGTCCTCTGGGTCCCAGATGTGATCCGGGACTTGGTGGCTCCAGCTGGACAGCCTTCTCAGGAAGGAGCCCTGCCCTTCAGGTCGCCTCTGTCCCCTCTTCCTTTGTTCTCAGCCCACTGCCATCTGGAGCTGCCCCAGTCATCTGCTCCTGAGCCGTTCCCTTTCCCTTCTCCTCCCACCCCAGCAGGAGGAACCTTCCTAAGCCCAGGGCCTCAACTCCTTGTCAGCTAAGGTCACTCAGAGCAGACACCTGTCCTCTGACACATGCGGGGGAAACCACCCAGCTTCCCCAGGCCTTCAATTTCACAAATGGATCCATTTGGTTAATTGCACTCCTGCCCCTAAGCCGCCCCTCTGCCTGACAGCTAGAGACAGCCTCTTCGCCACAGGCCTCACAGACACAGTGTGTGCTCAGGACCCACAGCTGTGGATGCTCGGGACCAGCGCGATTGATTAGAGACTGACTGATTCCAGGCTATTTACATTTAGCCACCTTTGCCCATGGGTGCTGAGACAGGCAGGGGTAGGTGTGGGGTGTGGGTGGCAGCAAAGACAGCCGGTGCCTCAGAACTCCTGATGTCCACCTCCTCTCCTCTCATCTCTTTACAGTTTTTTTGTTTTTGTTTTTTTGTTTTGTTTTGTTTTGTTTTGTTTTTTTAGCTCCTTTCATGGTCCGGGCAGGCGTTTCGCCTGTTCCTCCCACCTGCTGAGATAACGGGCTTGCCTAACTCCCCCTTGGCCCTTTCTGCTAACCCAAGCCCATCTCTCTGGAGACACTATATCCCACCCTGAGTTCTGGTTTTTAATAAGACAACCAGAGGTTGCGCAAAGCTCATTTTCTCCACCACCGGGGCTCCCAGTGTCTGGCGGCACATGCAACCACCACCGTTTCTCACAACCAGACTCCTGGCCAAATGTCGGTACTTAAAACTTGGGGGAGATCTCCCCCTGTCTGTTGCCTCCCCCTTTTTTGCAGCCCCCTCCCCACCTCCTGTTTTCACGTTCTTGCCCGTCTGTGGGAGCTGCCTGCTGGGGTGGCAGTTGGATGCAGACTGCTGTCTGCCTGGGATGTAAATGCAGAAGGCAGAGGGAGGAGATGGAGAGGGAGGAGGATGGGCGGGCGGTTGTGACTCTCTCCTGCTGGCTTCATCCTTTTCTTCTGTGCCACTTGTCACAGCCGACAGGAATTTTTAAAATGCCACTCACGGGGTGCCCTGTCTTTGGAAGATCAGCCGCAAACCCACTATCTTACATGGAAGTCCTACCAGAACTGACGCTGCTCTCCGGATGACCAAAGGGCTGGGCTCTGGTGGAGGAGCTGGTGGGAAGGGGAGTTCAGCTGCTTTTGAGGAGGGTGTGTCAGTACAGGGATGAGGACGTGCAAAGGGACCGTGGCTGGTATGCGATGCCTCCTCTTCTCATTGGATGGAGGAAGATGACTTCTATGCAGATAACCCTGTGTTGATTCTGAGAGGGAATGGTGGCTCCTTGGGCATCAGGCAAGTGTGTCGTGGTCTGCACAGACATTAACTCACTGAGAGATACATGAATAGATAGGAAGGAAGGCCCAGGTGGTCCAAAACCAGGTAGCAAAGCGGTTGTGATTTAGTGGGAAGGAGTTGCCTTGGCTGCCCTGGAACTCACTCTGTAGACCAGGCTGGCCTCAAACTCAGAAATCCGCCTGCCTCTGCCTCCCAAGTGCTGGGATTAAAGGCGTGCACCACCGCTGCCCAGCATGGAGGTTCTTAAAGAGGTGCATTAGAGTTAAAGGCTGGGGTAAGAAGCTGGTGTGTTGACCAGCCGGTTGTCCCAGCAGCCCGGCTGTAAGGGAGCCTATGTGCCCCACTCCTGCAGACAGGAAGGTCCTGGCTCTGAGAGAGCGAGGACGGCAAGCACCTGCTGTGGCTTGGGTGGGTTTGCGACTCTAAGGCAAGGCCCTTCAAGTGCCAGGGAGATCACACGTCACTTTATAGGTATGTGTGTGTGTAATTTATTTAATCTGTATTTTATGTGCATTGATGTGAAGGCATCAGATCCCCTGGAACTGGAGTTACAGACAGTTGTGAGCTGCCATGTAGGTGCTGGGAACTGAGCCTGAGTCCTCTAGAAGAGCAGCCTGTGGGAACTGAACCTGGGTCCTCTAGAAGAGCAGCCTGTGCTCTTAATTGAGCCATCTCTCAGCCCCACCCCCACCACTTCTTAAAGTTAAATCTCCAGAGTGGGCTCTGGCAAATTTCCCCTTCCTCGGCTGTCCTGGAACTCACTTTGTAGACCAGGCTGGCCTCGAACTAACAGAAATCCCCCTGCCTCTGCCTCCTGAGTGCTGGAGTTAAGGGCGTGTGCCACCACCACCTAGTCATTTGTAAATTTAGTCATTCATTTTCTTTTAAGAAATAACACAATTTTTTCTAACAAAGTTAAGTTCTGTTTTGTTGTCAATGCTTTTAATAACTGCCTTAATGAGATGTAATTCACATATAATATAGCTCAAGGATGGTTCCTGTATATAGTTTTTTTTTGCTAGAACTTAGAGCGGACAGCTACCAACTCCTGAATTTTTGTAATTGTATCACCATTCCCAGTACCCCGAAAGCCGTCCCATTAGCATCTGGACTCTGTCCCTGCTCTATCCCCAGCCCTTGGCAGACATTAGCTTACTTTCTAAGTCCTTGGAACCACTCTGTAGGTTTCCTATACATGGAACCATGCAGTAGGTGATCTTCGTGTCTGGTTTCTTTACTTGGCGAGACATTATTGAGGTTTATCCACACCACAGGGCATAAGCAGTGCAGTCCAGGGAGTAGCTGAATTCCCATCCATTGTCTTCTTTGCACGGTCACTTGATGGATGGCTGACTGCATCCTGTGGGAACTCTGCACTTCTTTCTTGGAGCCCCCAAGTCTTCCAATATGGATCCCTTTCCTGCCTTCCACCTTCTGTCTCCACCTTCCCTCCCATCGGGGTCCCTTACTCAATCCAACACTTGAGCCCACTCACCCTTGGGGTCTGCCACACAGGCTTATGATCACTGTCTCCTCAGCCTTTTGACCCACTCCCTTTAATGGCGGCATGCTGGGGAGACAGCTGGACCTCTGCCTGATATCCAGATCCCTGTTGCCTCTCCTCCGCCGCTTCCCCCACCTCCTATGAAGAAAGACCAGTAGAGTGTCCAGTGCTGAGAAAGCTTTCTGTCGGATGGTGGAACCAGGGCAGGGAGCCCAGGGAGAGAAGCCAGCTTGGGTGCTGTAGAAGCAGGGTTCCTGCCCTTTCCAGTCTCTAGCAGTCCCTGGGACTGAGCGTCGTCTCTTCTCCCGAAGACTCCTTCCTGTGTGGCTCCGGCTGCAGCCTGGACAATGCTAACCTTTCTGCTGGTTGTTGCTCTCTGAAAGCACATGCCAGTGCCCTCTCCCCCGCTCACTTCTTTACCCAGCCCAGTCCCTCTTTCAGAGATCTCTCTGCCTTTCTCCTCGCTTGCTCTTCTGTCACCGTGGGATAGGTTTCCTGGAATCCTGGGTTATGGTTCGAGTGTGAAATGTTACACCAAGGACTTGTGCAGCACTCCTGCTGCTGATACTGGTCCACAAGGGTGTGGAGCTTTGAGTACATAGGATCTAGATGGCTAACATAGGCCACTAGGGTGAACCCTGACTGTTACTACCATATGTATTTTCTAGTTCTGTCCTTAAAAGGACAAGAGAAGAAACCATATATATATATATATATATATATATATATATATATATATATATACACATATATCTATACACACACATACATACATACCACACATATATAGTTTTATATATATATAGATAGTATAGATATATACATCTACATACATACATATATGTGTGCATATACATATATGTATTGTCTTATGTATATACACATCTATATATGTATGTATATGCAAGTATATGTGTATATATGTATGTACATATATTATATATAATATATATGTATATATAATATATGTACATATGCATTATATAATGTATATATACAGCAAGAAACTCTTGACAGCTGGCCGGATCATAGCATCTATGAGGCTTAGTGACTTCTGATTGGGTTGTGGGGCTAAGGAATGGATCCCTTGGCCACCTGCATCTCGTGGGCTTCCTAGAAATACCAGACAGGGATGTGCTGGGCTCCAGCTGGCTTTGAGAAAGATATCCTGAGGCAGGCAGCCCTCCACTTCCTGTGTGGACAAGGCTAGAAGCGTAAAGATGTCCATCTTGCTGCTGTTGTGACAGGAGGAAATGAAGAAAAATCAGTCTAAAGAGCTCCGGTGATCAGAGAATCCAAAGATATGTGGAGACCCAGAAGGTGTAGTCACAGTACCGAACACAAGTTCTATCTATGTCCCTACAGTGAGGTGCAGGCCACCCCCACTCCAGGGAAGCCGCTGCCTTCTGCAGGGCTCTGGTCCTGCTTGTAGCCTATGATGCTTTCTCACCCCAGGAAGTATGATGGTGTGACACTAGGTGTTCCCTAGGTCCTCCTGGCCATCACCTAGGAGAAAGGGGAATGTCTCACTTCCTTCCTTTCATCTCCTCTTCTCCCCAACTTAATAGTCAGGTGATTCACCTGAAGGCGTCAGGTTTCAGCCTATAGATTTGTTCTGGTCATTGTGCAGGAAATGCTGTTTTTCAGCCAAATGGTTAATGCATACCCAGGCATTCTCTTCTGCCCCTCCCCAGAGAGAATGAATGAAGACTGCCTGGCACCGTCTCCTATTCCAGAAGCTTTGGTGGCCTTAGCTGAGGCTTCAAGAGGAGGCAACCTGCTTATATCTTTAATGGGATGGAGCCCTGCACACCTCCCCATCCCTGCCTGACAATGGAATGGAGGCAAGCACAAAGCACACCAGGAGGCGCGCCAGGGCAGCTGGAGACCACCCCTTCCAGCCTCAAGAAGGCAGTCAGGGAGTCAGCCTTGTACCATGTTTCCTTGGCCGTGTGAAAGTCCTAAATGACTGTTGGCCCATAGCCAGGACAGGAAGTTAGTGTCTGTCCCTGCTGGACAGGAGGAAGGCAGTGCGCAAGAAGCAGGCAAAAAAAAAAAAAAAAAAAAAAAAAAAAAAAAAAAAAAAAAAAAAAAAAAGGCTTTTCCTCACCAAGAGGCATCCCTGGTACAGTGCAATTCCTGAGTCTTCCAGTAGGAGGTGATCACGTGGGCAAGTTGGCTTTCACTGAAGACGCAGAGCTGAGGGGACAGTTCATCTGTGACACAATGCCAGATGCTGTCACAGCAGGAAAGCCAGGAGCTCCTCCACACTTCTTTCTTGTCTGGTATCACCTTCCAAAGACCCCTCTGCCTTTCTCCTCCTCGCTGGTGTGTTGTCTCCTTGGCACATGGTGGTGGCTATGTTTGGCTGGTATTTTGAGTTCCGGAGAACCCACATGTTGGCCTTAGATGCCCATGAGCTGGACAGAGTTTCTTGGGCTTGGATGGTTGTCTGTCATCCTGTTCTTTGGGATGAGAGAGACAGAGTGGGAGTGGGCGTCACTGATCCACTGGATCACTGAGTGGGGCCTTGGGGGAGTCTCAGGCCAACCACTCTGCTTCAGAGTATTTTCAGGGTCAGCATTTCTGATGCCTTGGAATGAACAGTGGGAGCCGGAAAGGCACGAGTACAACTGGACTCCAAGCCTGTAAGGATGGCACTGAGGGTGGTCCTGCCTGGGGTCAAACAGAAAGAAAGCTGACAGGAAGTGGGGGAGCATTCTGGAAAATAAAGATATCTGGGGAGTCTACTGAGAAGTAAGAGGCTCTGCTTCTGAGGATGCAGAGATAAGAGCACTCAGCGATTGCCGCTGTCTTGCCGCTTCTGCCTAACCACTAACAGCAGATTCATTAGGCCTTTTATTAATTGAGGATCTATTAGGCAGATTTATTGATGAGGCAAATACACCCCTCCCCGTAGTAGAAAGTGTCTAATACGATGGCTGCTCATGAGGATTTATCACGCTATCTCACTGCAGAGGGAGACAAGCTGCAGGCTCAGCACTGATCAGCGTGGGTACAGGACACTGACTCAGGACTCCTCCCACAAGGCAGGAGGCAATGGCCACAGGATGAGCACGGGGTGTGCTGGGGAGCAAGGGGAACTATCCGGACATGAAGGAGTCATCTGACACCGTCCTTGGACACTGGAGCAAATCACGCTAAATAAGGGGAGAGGTTGTGGGACTCAGGAAGGGCAGGTTTAAGTCTGGGCTGGACAGGAGACCCAGGCTGCTGGTGGTGGCTGGAATGTGAGTGAGAACATGGGCTTACCCCTTCATCTTTCCCGGCAGACACAGCATGCAGGGCTCTCTGCCCTTCCAGGAGGGGGACTGGGATTTGTTTTTATGTATAAACCAGTGCTTCTCAGCCTTCCTAATGCTGCGACCCATCAATACAGTTCCTCATGTTGTGGTGACTCCCCAACCATACAGTTATTTTCATTGTTACTTCATACCTGTAATCTGGCTACTGTTATGAGTAACACTGTAACTATCTGTCATGTGACCCCTGTGAAAGGGCCATTGGACCCCAAGGTCAGCCCACAGGTTGAGAATCATTTGTGAATGCCACGGGTTTGTATTAGCAGTGAACTATGTGTATCCTCTATTCCAGCAGGGATGGGGGGGGGGCAGCTTGCCTTTCTATGTAGAACTCTCTAGCCACATGAGATGAATCTGAGCCCTGGCAGATGTCCCGCTCGTGCTCAGATGGATGTGCCTCTGATCCCGTGATCCCAGGTTGTTTGGGGGTAGCTCTCGTGATGAGCCTTGCTGCCTGTCTTTTTAATGGGAGTGGCTGGAGTTTGCGTTGGCTTCGGGGGCTTTTATTATCTCTCTGCTTCCCCCACAATTTCCCGTGGCAGTGATGTGTGAATGTGTTCCTTAGTTGGTTCTTGTAGTACTATTCTAGTCACTGGATTAGCTTATTCCAAGAGCTAATTGCTGGCATGTAGCCTCCGCTCTACTCTGTTGGTGTATCCCTAGGCATTAATTCACGCACAGCCTGGGAGAGCCTACAAGACTGTTATTCATGGCTCAGAGGCATTTCAAATGGGAACTTACCCCATGCCAAGTTCAGTCTCCCTGAGTCCTGACCATGAACCCGCTTGCTCCTCCTGCATTCCCAGGGCCAGCTCACAGCAGCCGATAGTCCCCTTTCTGACCCCATGGCTTCTCCTGTCCACCCCCAGTCAGCCACGAGAGCCCATCCGTTGTGACCCAGGACTTCTCAAATCTCAGGAAGGCCTTGGAGTTGGGATGGGTATCCTCCAATGTGGCCCCTCCCACCCTTCCTGGGGCACCCATGGATCTGGAGCTGGCAGAGGTGGAGGCAAAGGGAGAAGCCTCTAGGGAGTGTTCCTCCTGAGCTGCACCCAGAGCTGAGAGCTGTGTTAAAGCAAAGCAGCCTGCCACTTAGCCCCACCCAGTCATGTCCCAGGGAGGTCGTAGGTCACCCTGCACTAGATTTTGCCTAATGTGCAGACAAAATAGACATACCTTGCTTTCCTCAGAGCCTGTGAACTCGCCAGGAGTTAGTCACTGGCGTGCGACTCTGGCAGCTGCAGAAGTGCAGCGGGCTTGCCTCGTGGTGTGCCGCAATCTTGTCGTCACCCGCTCTTCACAACACCGTGGAGGCTGAAGATGCAGGTCTATTTCCATCTTCAAGATTAAAGGACAAAAGGTGGGGGGAAAAGGACAAGGACTGAGACCTTCCATTAGCAATCAAGTGAGAGCTGAGCCAGAAAGAAGCTGAGATGAGCGAACTGCAGCCCATTCCAATGGGAACATTATTGGAACACGGGCTTGTTCTTCATCGGCGGCTGCTTTCGTACTCTTGTGGAGAGGTAGTAGCTTGGCCGTGACTGTTCATCTCACAGGGCTCAGTCACTTTCCTCTCCGGGCCTTTTCGGAGAGGGCTACACCCTTACAGAGGACGGACAGACAGTCAAGTGTGGATGTCATAAAGTGGCGTGGGTGTCACTGAGCTGGGAACAGTGGGGTCTGAGGAGAGGAGAGGCTCCTCGTGTCTGAGCTACACTCGAAATTTGGATTTGCACTCACAGTTTAACAGGGCAATGCCGAAAGACAGGAGGGATTTATTAACACACGTGTCCTGTCATATAAATATAGGGAGCCAGCCTGTGGCTCGACTGGCTCCGGGGAGATGCCGTTCATTCAGAGGCATGAGGCTCCAGCCAGTGGAGATGTTGTGTCTCAGAACCCATTTGGAGACCTTCACTCCCCCTAAGACCTGAAGCCTATACCCCCAGAAACCCCTGCAGGATCTCTCTCAAGAGGAAGGAAACTGGCCTCCCCCAGCTGTCTCAATGGAAATCCCTCAAGGACTAGCACATATCGATTGGTTCCTAAATAGTTGTGTCAGGCTCAGGCAGTGCTAACTGTCTTACGTTTGGAGTCCCACCCTGGAGCCGGGGTGGAGTGAGGTCACTCTTAGAAAGGGTGAGGGAGAGCTCCCCCAGGATGGGAGCAGTGCTGTAGATGACGGGAAAGCCTGGCTGCTGAGCAAGCACCTTGTAAGTGCCTACTGGGCATCCTGCTGGTTGAATGAGATGCCACCTCGTGCCACCATGAGCTCAGAGTGTAGCTAAGGAGCTCAGATGGGTAGCTTGCTGACACCCAGAACTAGCATTCGTTACAGTGAGAATATCCCAGAATGCTTTGAGAGCATATAAGATGAGGACTTCCTCCAGACTCAATGGGAAGGAGTGGCATGGGAAACCCAAGGAAGGTTTCCTGGTGGAGGTGTTCCCCGGGGACCTAAGTCTGGGTGATGAGTCAGGTGAGAAGAAATGATAGTTCACACAAACTCAGAAGACAGATTTGTGGAAGGAGAACGTGGCACTAACAGTGACCACTCAGAACGAGCGGGAGCAGGAGAACCTATTGCGTCCGAGATGCCCCAGCAAGAGAGCCAGCCTCCATCACTTGCATGTGGCAGGTCCCAGGGCAGGCTAGGAGTGGGTGGGCTTCTTCAAGGAAGGAGCAAACTCTGAGTGTGCGGAAGGAAATTCTGAAGCACATCCTGACAGCAGGGCATGTTAGCTGTCCGAGGGACATGCACGGCTCTGCTTGGTCTCAAGGTGGAAGCAGGGGTTTGAGTGGGGAAACTGAGGTCACCGACCATGTTGATCAGTTTTCCATCCTTGTGACAAATACGGAGAAAGCTGACTTAAAGGAAGGAGGGTGTGTTTGGATGGATGAAGTCTTTCTGAGGATGAAGTCCAGGGTCACTTAGTTCCAATGCTTCTACTCCTGGGGAGCCGAGCAGCATGGGGGATGGGGTGGAGCAAAGCTGTTGGCCTCTTAGTAAACTAGGCTTTGGGGACAAGATCTGGTCAGTACATGCCCGTCCCGGTTCTGCCTACGGAGTAGCTATGGGATCCGGGGATGCCCAGATTTCTCCTAGACCTCCCTTGGAACAGGTTCCTGAAGCTCTTGGAGAGAATTCTCCACTCATCTGCTGTGGGACGTGGGGTCAAGGGGCTTGAGAAAGTGTCAACTCCATCCTCACCCCTGAACATGGTGCATGATCCTACATTTCTGGGAAGCAGGCTGAACCAGGTCTGGGTGATAGGAGGGTAAAAAGGAAAGACCAGGCTCACCCAGCGGCTGCAGAGCCCAAGTGGCACTGTGCTTCTGCCTGGCCCTGCCACACTGCAGCCAGAGCGGCCCTTACCACCACGTCATTCTTGCTGAAAATCGCCTGTGATATAGTTGAAGCTACTGAGTCTAGCCATCAGCGGCCTCTGCGAGTAAGCCTTTGTCTCCCTGACAATACCACATCCCTCATCCGCCTGCACTCTTTCAGTAGCCGCACTGGCTTCTATCAGGTCCTTGCATGTACTGATCCACTGGCACAAGCAGTTCTCCCTACCTAGGAAGCTTGTTCCGACCCATCTTTACAAGATTGGCCCTTCTTGCCTCTCAGGCCTTAGTCAGATGTCACCAAGGGCTTCCCTTAAGCCACCCTCTCCTACCAGCATATTGGGACTTTTTTCTTTCTTCTTTTTTTCTAAAGATGTATTTATTTTATATATATGAGTACACTGTCGTTGCTGTCTTCAGACACACCAGAAGAGGACATCAAATCCCATTACAGATGGTTATGAGCCACCATGTGGCTGCTGGGAATTGAACTCAGGATCTCTGGAAGAGCAGTCAGTGCTCTTAACCACTGAACCATCTCTCCAGCCAGGGACATCTTTCTTAATAAACTTAAATCTTAAAGAGTGGTTTTTAGATTCGTGGCAGAACTGAGCTGGTACAGAGGACTCTCACACGTTCCCTGACCCCACTGTAGAGCCATCAACCCTGTCCTTTGCTGGACCCCACTGATGACCCCAGAGTCACACACCACTGTCACCAGAGCCCCTCCCTCCCCAGTACAGCACGAATCACACTTGGCATTGCGTATTTCTTGAGTCTGAAAAACATGCACTGACGTGAGCCCACAGTCCACAAGTATGCCACAGAGTCATGTCTCTCACCTCCCGTGCCCTCTGATCTTACTAACTCCAGCTTTTTCAGAATGCTAAGCAGTTGGACTCGTTCTCTTTGTGATGTTCATTTAAGCAGCTCAGAGCTCACTTCTGCTCATCATTGAACAATGCTCCATCACCCTTATAGGTATCACAGTCAATTGATGCATACAGGAGGGCAGCCTACACTTCTGCACCTTCTCAATAAGCTTCTATAGTGTGTGAGGGGTGCTCTTCATCTTTGAGCTTAAGCCTCCTGGTCACTTCATTTTGGCCATTTCCAATTCATTTTCTGTTATCCCTTGGAAAGGTGTGGTCCATGAGAGTGAGTCAACCTTGTTCCCTGAACAGTGGGGCTGCAGCCTGAGTGACGGCCTGCTGCCTGCTGACTGAAAGTCTGTGGCAGCTACTGCTTAGGGGACCAGAGCCACCAGCTGAGCCATATCTCCGGGCTGCCTGTCTTTGTCAATTCAGACATATTGTGACCACCGTCACAGCCTGCCTGAGACTGGGCTGAGGGGGGAGCTCCTGAAGACGACAGCTTGAAGAAGGGAGGTGCGGGCACCTATTCCATCTGCCGGGGAACAGCTTGTAGAATCAACACAGGGGGAGCCTTCAATCTGGGGTGGAGCAGGGGGGGGGGGACCAGGACCCAGAAAAACAAAAGGGAGAAATAGAAAAGCAAGCCATGACAATGAGTGGGTAAGTCTCGTAACTGCTCACCCCGCCGTGGATGGCCACACAGGCTGCCAGGGTGTGCGCTCACCCTTCATTCTTGGGAGGGGAAATCCTGATCCGAGGCAGCAGCAAGCATGTGTGACGCTTTTGCTGTGTGCCCTGCACATGCTGCGTGATTCCTGAAGGAAGTGAGTTCTGGGGCAGGGGCTGGGATTATCTCCATATTTCAGAAGAGAAGGGCAAAGGGAGCTCTGAGGCTGGGACCTCTACCTTGGGGTGGCATTAAAGCAGGCAGTCTGAGTGTGTGACTAGGAGTGTCTTGGAACTGAACCAAGACCCTCCATGCCAGCATCTTCCCTGGCAGGATATCATGACAAAATTCACGTGTGCCCATCTGAGAGATTTTGAGTTTCTCGGGAGGCTCACAGATGTCCAGGCCGGTCCCTCAGGGGCGTGGACTGTTCCGAAACAAGGCAGCAGAGGTTCTTTGGCATTCATGTTCACAAGGTGAAAAGGTTTAAGACCTGATTTGGGCCCTCCCCAGAAGTTTATGTTCAGAAGTTTGCATGTTCAAATGGTAGCCAGCCATTCTGCTCTGGCTGGGTTTATTTTTCATGGATGGCATGTGCAGGCTGTGGTTGATGGGTGGCTTCTCCCTGCAACTTAGGAAAGCCCTTCTTCTCTGAAGCTTCCTGTTACTCAGCCCTGGTTACCTCTGTGACGTTAAAAGATAACATTGCGCCCCTTCTTCCAACATTGAGAGATACCGGTGGCCAGTGGCCGCTCTTCAGCCTCCGCCTGCCCTCTCTCCTTCGCTTTCCTCGTAGGGAAATGACTTTCCTCATCCCACTAAGGGGCTCTTATCAGAGCCACACCCCCATCATCTCCCTTATGCACTAACCCCTTGCTATGGTTAGTTTTCCCTGCCAACTGGGCACAATCTTGAACATCTAAATGATGGATCTTCTAGATTGGGTTGGCCTCGAGGCATGTCTGTGAGGGATTATCTTGATTACTTATGTAGGTGAGAAGACCCGCCCACCGTGGGTGGCACCTTCCCCAGACAGAAGATCTTGAATTGCTCTGGAGTATGGATGTGACTAGTTCCTTCAAGTTCCTGCTGCCTTGACTTCCCCTGGTGAAAGGCTATAATCAAGAACGATGAGCTGCAATAAACCTTCCTTTTGTCTGGGGTGTTTATCACAGTGACAGGAAACAAAATGAACACACACCCCTTGTGTTATCCGAAAGGCCTGGAGAAGGACTAGGCCATGCAGGGGCCATGCCCCTGTGGTTGAACTTCAAGCAGATGGTCTTTAGAGATGTAGACGTCATTGCTGTAGGCCAAGAGCCCTGCCCTCCTTGCCCCCTTCTCCCTAGTTATCAGACTGGGAAACTATAGGCCTTGCTGATGTGAGGACCCTGCCAGGCCTTTCTGCCTTCTCCGCGCATGGGGTCTTCCATGCTCAGTGCCAGAGCTCTAAGCCCCGCCCCGACTCAGCTGGAAATCCCTTCACAGTGTGTGGGGAGGGTTGCACACCAGGTACCTGCCTGAGGGCACTGAGGGCTCCACGTCTACACTCCCAGTCATCCGCTTTCTTCTGCCCCCTCTTCATCCCTGTGAGGATGTTCCAGAGACCAATATTATACCTTTCTTCTCTTGGTGTGAAATTTATCTAAATCATTTTGGTTTAAGTCCACAATTTAGTGACATTCACAACGTGTGCATGAACTACCTACCTATGGCCTGTCTGGTTTCAGACCATCCTCATCTTCTGAGAGGAAACCCATGCCACTAGCAGTCCCTGGGCCTCCCTGGGCCTCCCCCAGGGTCTGGCTGCCACCAGAGGTATTCTGTCTCTGCAATTACCGTTTCTGGCTATTTATATGGAACCTATATGCCATTTGTATGTGACAGTGTGGGCTCTTTCACTGGATGGGTTTTGGGAATTGTTCTATATTCTGGCATATGTCAGTATTTCATTCTTTTCTGTGGCTGGATACTAGTCCATGGTATGCATAAACCCAAATCCTATTCTCCTTATGCCTACAGATGGATGTTTGAGCTATCTCCACCGTCCAGCCGTTGTACGTGATGTAAGCTATGCCCATGTACTTGTTTGGAAACCTGATTTAAATCCTTGGGGCATATACCTTGGAGTGAAATTAAAGGGTCACAGACAGTTTTCTGTTTTAGTTTTGCAAAAACTTCATGACTGTACACTGCCTTTTAAAATAGCATCTTCACTTTGAGACTTTTCTCTGTAACAAAGACAAGGAAACTGGGTAGAAAAGCCCTGGTCTGGGCAGCGGGACACCTTGCATCAACCCGCTGGGTAATCCTAAGCAAGTCACTTGCTCTCTTCAGCTCTTGATTCCTTGTCTGAAAAGTGAGGAGGTGAGTTAAAATCAAATAGCTCTTACAACATTAAGTAACCTTTGAGCTTTCTTCTCAAGAACGAAGGAGGAGGGATTTATCAGGCAATGGGATTCGGTTGGTGTCCTGATGTCGTTTATCTACTATGCTGTTAAGCTGTGAGTTTCAAACATCCCCAGCAGCTGGCCTTTTTCCTGCCGATGTGTTTCTGGTTAATGAATAGCTTCTGACTTCCTGGCTCCATCAGGATTCCCAGAATGAACACCCCTCCCTTTCCCATCACTTCTGCTACTTGGCAGGCCCTGAGCCAAACATGGTAGCCAGGGAGCCCAAACCGAGCCCTGCCGTGCCTTCCCTGAAGGAAGCCCGTGTCTTCATGGTGTAAGCTCTCTCCGTGCTCGGGCTTGTGCTAGAGGGCTGGGTTGACCCCTGTAGCTGAAGCATCTGAAGTGGAAACTTAAGTGTTCTTTGGAAAGTCGGTTGGATAGTGTTTGGCTGGGGCAAGCTCAGGAAGGGACGTTTAGCTGAAACAGACCCAGGAGAAAGGATGTTCTGCTAAAGCAAGCGCGTGAAAGGAGACAGGATGAAAGATTCTTCGCTAATAACACTCATGTGTTGGTCCGCACCTTATATTGCCCAGCTGTACTTGTTGGGACTCCATAAAGAGAAACGCATCAGAAAATGTCTGGTGGTGTGCTGCAGTTTCTTGTCACTTCCGTGGATTCGGGCTGATTGGCAGAGTGATGTCAGCTGAGACAGACACACATGCTGAGGCCAGACCCATGGAGGACGCGTGATGTTTGGAGGGGATGACAATGCAGGAGGCTGAGCTAGGCTTGCTTACAGAGCTAGCTGAGCACTGTTTGTGGGTCTCGAATCTTTACTGAGAGAGGCACAGCTGAGAACTTCTCCTGGTGTTCCTCCTGGTCCCTTCTGCTGACTGGTGCCAAGGCTGATGAGACCTGGCTGTCTCAGCTAGGTAGCGCCACTGCTGCTGGCTCCTGTTTGTTATTCTGTCTCTACGGAACTGGACTGCTGGCATATCTGTGAAGTATTTGCGAGTGGACCGAGCCGCTGCTAACTTTTGAACTGAACTGCCAATTTCCAGACAACACAGGAGTTGCTTCAAAGAACCTTTCTAAACAAGTCCA
>NW_022196891.1:29089994-29107558 GCF_008632895.1 Mastomys coucha | reverse complement strand
AAAAAAAAAAAAAAAGGTTTTGAAAAAAAGTTAAAGTTACAAGCTTCAGTGGCTTCTCTGGAGGACAGTGTAAGTGCCATCTTGGCGACTTGACCCGTGAGATGCCTCCTAGCTAAAGGGCCCATCCTTGGAAGATTTTTCTGCTCTCTGGACTTCTTCCAGCCCATTGGCTGCCTGGCAGTGTCTGACCTATAGGAAAGGAGATTTTTCTCATCTTAGTCACTCACCAGCTTGTGTTTTCTTATGCCACCAGAGACCAGAGAAACAGATTAACACACACACACACACAGCCCCCAAACCCGCAGACTCAGGGATCTTCACAGAAGAGGGAATGGAAAGATCGTAAGAGCCCAGAGTGATAGATAACATCATGGTAACTGTTTTCTGGATACAGCAGAGAAGTTGCAAACATGAATGCACAGTGACTGTGAACAACACACACAAGACCTGTGCACACCAGACCTGTGCACACCAGACCTGTGCACACCAGACCTGTGCACACCAGACCCGTGCCCACCGGACCTGTCCAAGCTCCAGCCAGACAAGATCCCAGTGTGGAGTGGGAGACAGTTAGCACAAACTCCACCACTAGCTGAGGGGCTGTCGGCATTTAATGGCTGCTGGGGGTCAGTTTTCTCTAACAATGCGACCCTTAGTAAGGAGAGGGTGGCCCCACTCAGAGGAGTAGGTAGGCAACCCAAACTGGACTGGATGGGATTTAAATATAAAGAAGATGAAAACTCAAACTAAGAAGGGGAAGGGAGAGGAGAGACATGGGGGGAGGGAAGGCATGGGGGAGGTAAGGGGAGGAGATGAATGTATTCAAATTATAGTTTGTGAAATTCTCAAAGAATTAAATAAAGCATTTTTAAAAACAATACTAAGTAGCTTATTTCATTTATTTTGCTGACTCGTTCATTTTCTTACGAGTCCTCATGTCTGTCTGACACCTTCTGAGGGGCTCCTGTGTCTTTGGTACTGTGGTAAATTCCTGAGGCTGGATAATAAACAAACTTCCCTAAGTATGGAGCCATCGCATGACTTTCTGGGATGAATGCAAAGCAAAGGATGCCATTGCGGGAGTGGAAATAGGACTGTGGAACAGATAAGTAACATTTGCCACATCCTAACGGAAGAGGCCAAGATCCCTGGCTGTCCTGCACAGATGTCAGTCAGTGGTCAAGACATCCTGCACTGGGGTCCTGGAGGAGCAGCATGCCCAGGGGAGGCTGAGAAAGATCAGATA
Organism: Mastomys coucha; assembly: GCF_008632895.1. NCBI lineage: Eukaryota > Metazoa > Chordata > Mammalia > Rodentia > Muridae > Mastomys > Mastomys coucha. Next base: position 29,106,312 of record NW_022196891.1, on the reverse strand, counting down.
GGCACGTGCTTAGAAGCTTCAAGCCAGTAAAGGAAGTTAGTTAGAGCTTGGAGCCAAGGGCTGGTGAGATGGCTCAGTGGGTAAGAGCACTGACTGCTCTTCTGAAGGTCCTGAGTTCAAATCTCAGCAACCACATGGTGGCTCACAACCACCTGTAATGAGATCTGACACCCTCTTCTGGTGTGTCTGGAGACAGCAACAATGTACTTATTTATAATAATAAGTAAATCTTTGGGCCTGAGCGAGCGGGGTCTACCCGGAGCGAGCGGGGGCCAACCGGAGCGAGCCAAAGCAAGCAGAGATCCTAAAAGTCAATTCCCAACAACCAGACGAAAGGTCACAACTATCTGTACAACTACAGTCTACACTCATATACATAAAGCAAATAAATACATCTTTTTTTAAAAAAAAAAAAAAAGAACTTGGAGACAATAGTGAGAGGTGTGTACGAGTGGCATGTTTGTATTTGTACTTTAGAAATAACAATTCTGGTCATAGATGGAGGATGACTGGGGCGGGGGCCGGGGGGAGAGCAGAGATAGGAGCAGTAGGGCTACTTAGGAATCTGTCACAGCTGCTCTAGCCTGGAACACTGATGGTCAAAAACAAGGTGTGCATGGGAAGGGAGGTAGGTGGGTAGAGGCCAGATACACACACACACACACACATACACGCACACACACACACACACACACACACACACACACACACACACACACACACGATGGTGGTGGTGGCAGTTGCTGAAATGAATGTGCGCCAGAATCCTTCATCCTGACATGGGGAGGTGGCGACTGGTGATGTTTCCTGTTTCAGGACTCCACATCGATGGCTTTGTCTCTAACGAGCTCTTCCCCAGGCCCTGTTCCCTATCTACTTAGGATGAGTGTGTGTGTGTGTGTGTGTGTGTGTGTGTGTGTGTGTGTGTGTGTGGTGTGTCCGTGTGCAGTTGACTTTGGGCTTCAGATGCCAACCAGATAAAGCAGGTGTAGAATTGTGTGTCCAGCTGATACCGGTTTTCTGAGGGAAGCTGGGAGAATACTGGAGATGTAACCTACTGCCTTGCTCTTTGGCGTGGCCCTGTGACGCTGGCAGACTGCAGCTTCTGGCAGTCTCAGTGCCGACTTCTCCTTGGACGGTCCTCCCCCCTCTTCATGGGACCAAAGGACATCACCGAGGTCTTATTTTTGTGTCCTTACCCCCAAACACATTCTGCTCCAGGCACACTCGGCAGATGGTCCAGGGAGGCTTTGAGCTCAGTACATCTCTTCCAGGCCTCTCGGCCAGTATGTCTTTTCATGACTGCTCTATGCAGGACTGTTTTTCTAACACGGTGGGTCTCAATTACTGGTGGATTTGTCTTGGGACAAGCAGCAATGTCCATAGCTACTTTTGATTGGTAGCAAGGGGCTGCCTGAGCCCTCCTGACATTGGATGGATAGAGACCAGAGTTGCCTCCAACACTGCAATATACAGGACAGTTCCCATGCCATGGACTGTTGGGTTGCAAGGTCAGCAACTCTGGTCTAGAGGACCCCCTAACTCTGTGGTCAAGAGGCACCTTGAGTCTTTTGAGACCCTGGGGAGGGCGGGGTGAATGGAGCAGAATGTATGTTCAAGAGAAACTAACTTGCTGTCGTTTTCTTCTTCTTTCTCCAGCTGAGCCCTGTCTGGAAAGCCCACATAGAGCGGCACAAGGCATCGAGAGCCCGTGGGCCGGGCAGCGGGGAGCAGGGCCTGGTGCTGAGGATGGCCAGGCAGCAGGCGCCACCTTGGGTCCACGTAGCCCTCATCCTCTTCCTCCTCGGCCTCGGAGGGGCCATTGAGATTCCGATGGATCGTGAGTTCTGTGCCCTCTCTTCCCGTCTTAGTCCTGATATTAGAGGAATGGGTGTTGGGGAGAGAAGCCAGGGAGGTGAGCGGGGAGAGAGAGAGAGAGAGAGAGAGAGAGAGAGAGAGAGAGAGAGAGAGAGAGAGAGAGAGAGAGAGCAGATTCCGGGCTTTCGGAGTTGTATTTTTCTTTAAAGACTTACGCTGGGTGCGAGCCTCTTCTTGGGACTGTGGTTAAGCTGGTTGGTGTCTGTGTTGCCTGGAACCTGCTGAGTGGAACCAAGAATAACCCCAGTTTTGGGATTCTGAGAGCCACCTGGAGTTGTTCCCTCGACTCACACCCGCACAGCCATGGCCTTGATGGACCCTTTCTTTTTTTTTTTTTCTTTTTTTTTTATACATTTTTTATTAGATATTTTCTTTATTTACATGTAAACTTCTCCTTTCCCAGTTTCCCCTCCAAAAAACAAACAAAGAAACAAACAAAAACAACAAGAACAAACCCCTGTTGCCTCCCCCCTCCCCATGCCTGCCACCCCGCCCTCTCCCACTTATTGGCCCTGGCATTCCCCCACACTGGGGGTACAGAACCTTCACAGGGCCGAGATGGACCCTTTCTAAAGGCAGCTTCCAGGACCATGTGCTGCAGGCTGTCCTAATTAGTCTCTCTAACTCGATACAACAGAGCTGATGCCCAGTTGTGGTTGGAGTAATAAGCAAGATGGTGAATAGGCTGGTAGAGGATTAGGAAGGGCATTATCTTTGTCAAAGACACAGCCAAATGAGACATTAAACCATATTATGTTACAGAGGAGAGCCGGACACAGGTTCTTTCCTGGGTACTATCAATAGTGGGGAGGGCTCATTTCTGCTCCTGGCGGTAGAGCCCTGTCTGAACCTGGCATGCTGAGCTCATGTCTGGATCTCTATCTATTGACTCGATTGCTGTATTCACTGATGGCTGTTGGTCGGTGCCTTGTTCCGTGGCCCTGTTTGTAAGCATGTGCCCCTTTTGCCACAGTTTTGACACCTGCGGTGAATGTCTCTCCTCGAACTAAGGTACAGGTGTGGCACCTCTGCCTCAAGGAATCCACGGAGCCCATGTGATCCCAAGACAGACTTGGGCACTCTCCAGTTTAACAGATGACTGAAGGAGATGGGAGGTGAAGGTGACCTCCAAGAAGGTTCCACATGGCTCTAAAGCCAGATCCCTCCCAGCTCAGTAACAGCTATCCGAGAGGAGTCTACCCTTCTGGGTGACAGAGACCAGTAATAACTATGAACTGATCCCAGAAGCGAGCTGGGCAAGACGACGGCTGCTGCCTGAGCGTGTACACTCAGAAGGAGGAGAGGAGAGCCGAGAGACAGGCGTGCGTGCGTTCCCATGGTGACCGTCTGTGGTTGGCTCAAGGAGAGTTCTCATTAACAGCCAGGCAGACGATCTAATAAGCATGGTGATAAGGGTGTGTCCCTGGAGAGAAGAAGTGTGCAGAGGAAATTGGGTTATGGAGAACATGGTGAAGGCTCATTTCTCTTCTGCTGCTTCTCACTCACCTGCCGTTAGATACCCAGGGCTGGTGGGGGAAGGGCACCTGCAGAGCAAACACGGAAACAGATGGTATGGACTTCTATATTGAAAATATGGCTTTCCAAGCTCTACTGGAGATGGAGATGCAACAGGAACCCACGTACTGCCTGAGGCAGAAGGCAAAGGGCTCTGACTTCCTCACCGCACACTCCTCCTCCCAGCTTCCCTGCGAAGGCCAGGGAGGACCCATCCTTTTACGTTGTATACACACACAGGCCAGGCCCTTCCTTGCCTGGTTCACACCTCTCACGGTGATAAAGTCAGAATGGAGTCTGCGTCCTTTGACTCTGCTATGGCACACTGACCCTGCTTCCTTTTAGTGCTTAGACCTCCCTAGGCGGGACAGGGACCTCTGAGCTCTGCTAAGCTCACCACATGCAGTTCTCACAGTGAGTCTGGATGCGGGCGCTATCCGTAGCTGGCAGGTCAGGTAGGAAGCAGGAAAGAGGCAGAGCCGGTGCCTGGCAGTAGCTCCTCTTTGGGAAGAATCTCTCTCCACGTGGCTGTAGTTGGCCTGGGCTGTTGGGTTGGACACCCCATAAAGCACTGTGCCTCCCTATTTACTGCAGAGAGTCTCAATGACTCTTCTGCAGAACTGAACTTAAAACGACACAGAAAAGGCAAGGACTTCCTTGGCAGGTTTCTCCTCGGGCTTAGCCACAGCCCTTTCCACGGTCTCTAAGTTTACCTCCCATCTGGGATTGGGACACGTCGGGTGTTTGTAATGTACCCCCATTGTTGGTAGGGTAGGGCAGAAGCTATCCAGCTGGAGACTGGCTTGCCAGGTGTCTCCCTCATTTGCCCCTTCAGGGCATTCTCTGTGCCTCTGGAGCTGGGACACTGCTTCCACTCTGGGGCTTGGCACAGCAGCTTTCTGGAGCAGCCCCCTGGGAGGCCGCACAATCCCTTATTGAAGTGCCCAGCCTCTGGCTCCAACTGCCTTGCCAGCAAAGTCACACGCCACCTCCCTTCCATTAGCCTGGAGGAGAACAGTGTGACCTTTGGGGGAAAAAAAGTAATGGGTCACCTCATCAGCCAGCATGGCTTCGCCAAAAAGTGAGTTTCCCGGGAGCTTGTGCATACTTCTCTTCTCCCTTCCACTCAGGGGGATTCAACATGTCCTCCTAGGAGCCTGCAGAAGAGGACAGCAGAATGGGGAGATACTCCACCCCACCTCATCCAAACAGGGCTGTGAGAGGTAACACGCCCATCCCCCATCTTCCATCCTCCCAGGATGGAGCCCAGAATTCAACTACCAGAGCCTAGGAAGAAAAGGGCATGAAGGGAGAGCCCCGGAGTCAGGGCAGACACGGGTTCACCCCAGCAGCGATGGGTTAGACAATCTTCTTCCTGGAAACCAAAAGAACAAATTCATTCTCCACCTGACATGGCCAGACAGCCAGCTCTGCGGAAGGGAAAGAACAGCGTGCAGCAGGGTGACCTGAGAGGAGCTCTGTTGTCCTTGACCTCAGACAGGCTGTCACCGGCACCACCACAACTTGTCTTCTGGCTTGACTCTGTCCCAGCAGTAAATCTCTTGGGAGCACAGCGGTGACTGAGATGTCATTGTCCCATTAGGCAAGCAGATGCTGAGGAGCATGAGCTGGAGACAGCAATCATCCAGTTCTTATTTGACTTGGGGATCTCCACTCAGGGCGGTACCTGCCTTCTCTCCTATCCACACCGCCAGGGACCACAGCATCGCAGGCCTGCGCCCAGCTAAGGATGGATTTTCGGAAGCTCCGCAACAACCTCTGGGGAAACCTAGGACCCATCTGTCTCCGGAGCCAGTGTCCACAGGACTGGAGCCATGTGACCGAATTCAAGACACTCTGGGAGGGGACCAGGGCCTGGGAGGGGGGTACATGAGGACCAAGAGCATCACTGCATCCTGAAAATGAAGCCAGAGCCCAGCTAGTGGTTAAAAGGAACGTGCTTAAATGTCAGTCCTACCTGTTTGGAGACCGGCCCCCTCTCTCCCTTGTCCCCTCCTGTGCCAGCTGCACCGGCTTTCGGTTTCTTTAGAATATCTGTGCTTGGCAGGAAAACCACATGCAGGTGAAGGTGCCAAAGCAGGGGGCACCGGAGAGCTCGTGCTCAGGGTGGGAGCACCGCTCAGGGTGGGAGCACCGCTCAGGGTGGGAGCACCGCAGAGCCTATGTTCAGAGCCTTGTTGGCTTTCCTTTAGTGTTTTTCATTCCTTTGTTTCCAACCCAGGCAGACCTAGACAGGTAAAGAGCAGAATGGCCCTTCATTACTCTGAGGGCCACTCCACCTTAGCCCATGAAACCTTTTAAAAAGCCATCCCACGAAGTCTTTCCTTTGCTGGCAGCCTGCACAGTGGCCTGCTCATTCCTGCCATGCTCCCCCTTATTCAGTCATGTCTTTTTCTCTTCTCCTATGACTCTCTTGGGCCTAGGTGAGCCCTGGCTCCCTGCAGGCTGCCCTTTTGGAGCCTCTTCCAAGTCTCTTTCACTCTGGTGGGAAGGCATCAAGCTCACCACGACTCTGCTTTAAAGCGCCCTACCTCCTGCTCTCCCCAGCAGCACTCACTCTGAAAAGGGCAGCCCAAGACCCCCGTGCACCAGAGTGGCATGAGGGTGTCACGGTGCTCCCTCCTGGTGCTCCCTCCTGGTGCTCCCTCCTGGTGCTCTCTCCTGGTATCGTAAGGAAAGACATTGAAGATTCTTAAAGACACGTTTTTGTCTTTTCTCCACATCTGCTTGATCCAAGGCTTGCTTCCCACATCTAAAGCCTTGGTACTCTCAGTGTGGTTCATAGGTCTCAGCACCACCTAGGTATTTGTCAGAAATGTAGGACTTAGCATGGATGTGGTGCTGTTGTTAGAACACTTGCCTGATGTTGGCAAGGCCCTGGGGTCCATCCATAGCATGGACAGAAACAAAATAGAATCCAGGTGCTAGAGCAGACCTTCTGAGGCAGGGCCTGCGTCCTCTCTAGCCAAGGGATCTCTGCTTGTTAGAGCCTGGGAAGCACGAACACACCTGTCAGGGCTCATGGGATCAGAGGGGGCTGGTGAGGACAACGTGTACAGCCTCATCTTTGTCCTGCTTGTGAGAGACACAAGGAGCGTTGGGCTTGGCCACATGGCCAGGATTCTGTCATTCAGGAACAGGATTTTTGTAGAATGTGCTTTTGTGCCAGAGAGAAGCAACGTGGTGAGGAAGTCAGAGCCCCTCAGGTACTTTGGGCCTTCGTCCCATTGAAGTGGTTCAGGTCCCTAGCACCTCCATGCTGACCCTAGGCACCAAGGCTTCCCCCATCCTTCCGTGGTGTGAGATGCCAGGAAGCACCTGAAGAGTCCCTTTCAGGTGGTGTTGTCATCTGGGGACGTTTTGACTTGCCAAGTAACATCTCCCTTTGGTTGCTGGTCCTGCTCCTTTATGTGGATACAACACATTTTCCACAAAGCATTTGTTTGCTGTGTCTGTTCTCCGGCCTTGCCTGGCTCTTCTGCCAGGCTCTGCATCTGGGAGAAGCCCCCCATGCCCAGTGCTATCTCTGTGTTGCCCCATCCCAGCCTTGCATGCTAGGGCAAGAGGACACCCAGTAGACAAGCTGATCGATTGTGTGCAATAACACTCTTCTCCTTCTCTCCCCCTCCCAATGCTAACCCATGGAACTAACAGCAAGCATTCAGAATGAGCGTAAGTGCCTGGTGTGCCTCTATGCCCTTGAGCCTCTGGGAGGTGGGAGGTGGGGGAAAAAGCCAGGGGAGAAGGCTGGGCTTGAAATTAGTGGCCTCCTCACTGCCTGCTAATGCTGATCCAGCCTAGAGCCCTACTGTGAGTCCTTTACTGATGGAAGAGAACTTCCCAGGGAAGGGGGGCAAGTAGGTGGTCAGAAGAAGGACTCTAGTTAGCAGCTGGGATGTTCCTTAGCTACTGCAGCTCCTTCATCTGCTGGTGGCTGGCACTGCACCCTTGGGTAGAAGAACACCAGCTTGCTGGTACACAGGGAAACCCTTGGGAAACTCTAAGGGACTGAAGCCTCTTTTGGCTCTCGCCTCGACAGTCTGGCCATCTGTTGAGACTCGTGGCTCAGAACCATCGCAACCCTAAGTTCTACCGTCATCGCTGGTTTTGTTCCTGTATCCATTCAGCACCCATGTAGCAGGAACTGTTGTGCCCTGGGCAATGTGCTGGGCCCTGGGATGTGAGCTTGGGTAAAAGAAAGCCTGGTGTCCACTCACTTAGAGGGGTGCTGGATCTTCGTAAAGGGGTTCCTACGCTCAGACTCTGTCATCCATCCCTATCCTAAAACCCTGTTTAAGAAATTGCATTTTTAGAATAGGGTGCTTCTCATGCTTGCCCAGGTTGCCCAGGTTGCCCCTGACACTCTTGACTTTAGCCACTCCCTAAGCCAAGGTCAGGGTAGGTCTCCACAGTTCTGACTCTTGCTACATGTGTCCTATTGCAGTGACCCAACCCCCAACTATCACCAAGCAGTCTGTGAAGGACCACATTGTGGACCCCCGAGATAACATCCTGATTGAATGTGAAGCTAAAGGCAACCCCGCCCCCAGGTGAGTGGAGGGGGAGGGGCCTGAAAAGCCACCATTGAAATGAGTCACTTAGCCCATCTTGGTCATAACTGAAGGCAAGCAACTGAAGAGTTCGGAACAGGGCTGGAGGGATGGCTCAGTGGTTAAGAGTGAATAGTATCTGCCGGGCGGTGGTGGCGCACGCCTTTAATCCCAGCACTTGGGAGGCAGAAGCAGGTGGATTTCTGAGTTCAAGGCCAGCCTGGTCTACAGAGTGAGTTCCAGGACAGCCCGGGATATACAGAGAAACCTTGTGGGGGGGGGGGGGGGGGGGGGGGGGGAGAGTGAATAGTATGCTTGGAGAAGACCTGAGTTCAAAACCAAGCATCTCTGTCAGGTGGCTCATAGGCACCTGTAACTCTAGCTCCAGGAGAATCCACTGCATCTGGCCTCCATAGGTCACGTGTACATATCCCCACACATACACCACACACACACACACACACACACACACACACACACACACACGTGCGCGCGCACACACACACATATAAGTAGACACACAACAACTCTTTATTAAAATTTTTGGTTCATCCATCCAAAGAATATGACTTGACACCCTCCAGGTCTCATACAGGAGGGATCGAGTTTGATTAGCAAATGTGAAGTGGCCGTGTGACTCAAAATAGCTGAGCAGGGGCTGCCAGCACTGTGTGGTCCATGAGAAAGCTTCTTCAAAGCTCTGAGCCTCTGTTTCCTCCTCAGGAGAGGAAACCAAACAACCAAACAACCAAACAACCACAGAACTGCCCTTTTATTTATGGGGGTTTTACCACTTTCGGCAAATTGGGAAATTTATCTCATAAGGAAACCAGGCTCGAAGGTGTTGAATGGCTTGTTTCTGTTGCAGTGAAACCCTGGGATCTCAATGTGTATCCAGGCTGGCCTGAAACTCATCCTTCTCCTGCCTCAGTCTCCCCTCCTAAGCAGTAGGGTTTCAGGTATGTGCCGCTGGACCCAGCTAGACGTTATTTTCTGACTGTTTTGGGTGATTATCATCCACCCCATGTTCAGGTTATAGGAAGTCCCTATTCTTACCTAACTCAAGGCTTTCATTCTGAGCTTGGTTTTTTGTTTGTTGGTTTGGGTTATTTTTGTTTGTTTGTTTGTTTTGTTTTTGTTTTGTTTTGGTTTGGTTTTGGCTTGTCTCAAAGAAGTCAGTAGCCAGGAAGGAGAAGACTGTCCTAGACTGGTCTGTACTGCTACATGGTCTCATTCATTCGCCCTCTTCCTCTGTGGCAAAGCCAGTGTCTTCCTGAGAAGGGGAAGATTTTAGACGCCTAAACCACCAGTCACCAGCTTGACTGAACCAGAGGCAGAACAGGGTTTAGATTCACTCTCTGACTACCAAGGCCCACTCTGTTTCTACCAAATGATACATTGTAGCAAAGTGAAGATGTTAAATAATATGTTACATTCTCAGAGTAGCAGAGCGAGTCTCCGACCATGCAGTGAGGGAGATTTGCTCTGGCCCTGGGTCCCTGGGAGGCAGCCAAACCAACAATGATGAGCTGAGAACAAGATTGGTCTTTTCCATGTGGATCCTCTGAGGGGGACAAGGATTCTTAGTATCCACCGCACATGCCTCTTGTGTTTCTACCACATCGGCACAGAGAGCCAAGAGTGTGTGCTGCTGGCTTCAGCGTCAAACTGAGGGACATGATGATGATGATGATGATGATGATGATGATGATGATGATGATGATGATGATGATGATGATGATGATGATGATGATGATGATGATGATGATATGATGATGCCTTCTCTTCCTCTCTCCTCCTCTTCTTCCTCTTTCCCTCCTCTTCCTCTTCTTTCCCTCCTTTCCTTCCCCTCCTCCTCTTCCTTTCTTCTCATATGAAGGTAGAAGTTAGATCCTTGCACATACCAGGCTAGAGCACCCACCCCTAGGCCTGCAGGAGCATTTTAGACTCGTTACAGTTTTGTTTCCTTAAGCCTGCCAGCTCATTCCAAGCTCCCCTTAGGTTGGTCCCAAAGAACAGACATGGCAACTTTGAGTTCCTGGGAAGAGACTAGGAAGGTCACAAGGTAAAGAAAGTCACTAACGCCGGTTTGACTGGTTTGCTTAAGAAACCACTGACTACCCCTGAGTTAAGTGCTCACAGAACAAAACCGACCAGAGAAGCTGGATGCCTACTACCTGTAGCCAGCCTTAGCTAGGGATAGCGCTCATAGTATGTGTGGTCCCAGTAGACATGACCTGGGCCTTTGCATTCACCCAAGCTTATCAGGTGACTCTGCCCGGCCGGTGGATCCATTAGCATGGAAGTTGAGTAGAAATCTGACGTTGAGTGGGGACTAGGAACCAACCCATTCCAGCCCTTACTTTCGGTTGGCCTGGCCCCTGTCATCCACAGTTTTCACTGGACTCGCAACAGCAGATTCTTCAACATTGCCAAGGACCCACGGGTGTCCATGAGGAGGAGGTCTGGGACCTTGGTGATCGACTTCCGCAGTGGTGGGCGGCCTGAGGAATACGAAGGGGAGTACCAGTGCTTTGCCCGGAACAAATTTGGCACTGCGCTTAGCAACCGCATCCGCCTGCAGGTGTCCAGTGAGTGCCAGGGATGGAGCTGCTGCTGGCTCCCTGGTGGGTGGGAGGCATGCAAGAGGCCCCTGCCCTCCGTGGGTCTCTCCCACCTCTGAAAGATTCCTAGAAAGAAAACTTCCAGACTAGTCAATTACAACCTTAACAGCTGATCTGAACATGGAGGAGGGGAGGGGAGGGGAGAGGGCAGCTGAAGATGAGCGCCCACTGTCTCAGAAAGCTTCTCACTTCTTTCAAGGGTCCCTCCATGTGTCTTGCCTCCCTCCCTTCTCCCATTTCCCCTTCTCTTGAGCCCTGCCCAACTCTTGCTGTCAGCCGCACTTCACCCTCTTCTGTTTCTCTCCAGAATCTCCCCTGTGGCCCAAGGAAAACTTAGACCCTGTCGTGGTTCAAGAGGGTGCCCCCTTGACGCTGCAGTGCAACCCCCCACCTGGCCTCCCATCCCCCGTCATCTTCTGGATGAGCAGCTGTAAGTGTGGAAGCCTGGCCTCTCTGAGCACCCAGCTCTAGAAGGTGCAGTGGATGGGTTGGTTGGGGGTATGATGGTTAATATTAATTGTGAACTTGCCAGGGTCTAGAATCATCTTGGAGACCAGTCCTTGTCTGTAAGGGACTTCTAGGTAGGTTAATTGAAGTGAGGAAACCTACCCTAAATAGCGAGCCAAGCAGTTCCCTGACTGTGGATGCTGTGTAGCCAGCTACCTCATATGTCTGCCATCATGGCGGACTTACCCTGGATTTTTAAGCAAAATCCAAATAAACAGAACAAAACAAAACACCATTCCTTAAGTTGCCTTGGTTCAGAGATGCCACGGCAGCGTGGAAGCTCGCAGGAGGGCTCACTCTGAGACCAGAGACTGACGTGTGAGAGGCAGGTGTGAAGTGACCACGTGGCTCAGACAGCTGTGCAGAGGTTGACATTACTGTGGTCATAAGGAGGTGGCTCTGTACACTGCCGTGGTCCCTCTCTTCCTCCTCACACTTGTGGGGAAGGGTGTCTGGCTGTCAGCTGGTCAGTTCCCACCCTCTGCTCTCCCTGTTGTGTCACATTTATCGCTGTGTTAGGTCCATGACACCCCTTGAGCGGATCTCGTGGCCCTCCTCTCTGTCTGTCCTCACTAACGCGTCCCTAGCCCACAATCTCATCCATAGTCTCCCTAGGCCTTAAGAACATCCGGGAGCCTCATTTGCATGTTTTTACTGGCTCCTCTCTTGCTTCAGGACAAGCCCAGACTCCTTTACCTGGACAGTCACCTTTGTGACCTGCTCCTTTTGCCTTTCCAGTCCTTTTACCTCATCCTTTGGCTCCGGAAGCTTCACATCCTTCCTGCCTCCAGACATGCTCCTCCAGCTCCTTCAGCTCCCCCACCCACCTTCCCTAGCTCCCCCAGCTTCTCCAGCTCTCCCAGCTCCCCCAGCTCCTCCAGCTCCTTCAGCTCCCCCACCTTCCCTAGCTCCCCCAGCTTCTCTAGCTCTCCCAGCTCCCCCAGCTTCTCTAGCTCTCCCAGCTCCTCCAGCTCCTTCAGCTTCTCCAGCTCCCTAGCTTCCCCAGCTTCTTCAGTTTCCCCCAGCTCCTCTATCTTCTCCAGCTCTTCAGGATCTTGGAGGTCTGTCCTTGTGCCTGACACAGACATGCAGACTTCAGGGTTCTCCTCAGGACCCCCTAGAGGACAAAGTCCCCTCTGCAATCTCGCCCTTCCCCCCAGTACACGTTCCTCTCCATACCACATTACAATGGGCTTATCTATTGCCCTTCTCTCCTGATAGACTGAGGGTTTACCTTTCTTTTCCCAACCCCTGGAACATGTGACCCGGCACATAGTAGGCCCTCAGCAGATCTCTGAGGAGCGAATTGAAGAGCAGAGCGCCTGTTGTGGGATATCAGTTGGCATCACTGACGTGAAAAAGAAGCTGTGGGGACAGGAAGTAGATCAGTGGGGAGTGCAGGTCAGCAGACCCGACAGCTTAGAGAGCTCATCCGGGTTCTGAAAACCTGCCCTGTTGACCTCCTCAGCCACACCCGTGTGAAGACATTCACTCTCTGTTCCGCAGTTCACTGTCTCAGAAATGGGAAGGAAGGTCTCTTAAAATCATCAGTGTGGATCATGAGTTGCTGTACATCTCACAATTATAATTGAAAATTGCATTTTTTTTCCTTAAGGGTAAACAAAATAAAAGTCCGTATTATAATTGATGACGGCTAAATTTCAATTAACTGCAGCAAGGCCAAGTTCGGCTGTACTTATCGATGCACTAGTGAAAGCCTTTGTGTGCTCTGGCATCAGCTGGGTACTGAGGTCTAAGGATGAAAGCGGATCCCTTGGTGCCTGTAAAATGCTCCCGGTGGAGTGTGTGCACTCGATTCCTGACTCAAGGAGCAGGCAAAGACTTGTGTTCTTCCTCTGGCCTTGAGGTCAGACAGGTTGTGGTGTGGCAGGAATTGGAAAACTGTGGTCACAGAACCTGAGCAAAGTAAACATGTCTGTCTGGTTTGAATGCACCCCTGCATGCATTCATCCCTCCACTTCCCTATAAGGAGGGGGCACACCCTGCCTAGCATCGGGAAGAGCTGACTCGGAAGCTCCAGGTCCCATCTGGTCTCCTGAACTACAGCGATGATTATCACTGAGTCCGCCTGCTAACCTCCTGTCACTCCTCTGCTTCCTCACAGCCATGGAGCCCATCACCCAGGACAAGCGTGTCTCCCAGGGTCATAACGGGGACCTATACTTCTCCAACGTTATGCTGCAGGACATGCAGACCGACTACAGCTGTAACGCGCGCTTCCACTTCACCCACACCATTCAGCAGAAGAATCCCTTCACCCTCAAGGTCCTCACCAGTAAGTGGAGACCCTGCTCAGGGCTGGAGCCACAGGGTGTGGTCCTTAAGAGCACATGCCATGCATGTTTGAGGCTAGCCCAGAATCTTCTCTGGCTCCCTGTGCCTGAGCCACTGCCACTGCCTTGTGCAGCATCTGAGGATGTAGAATCCTTGTGTCAAATACTATGCTAAGCCAGTATTTGTACTTTGGTAGGAATCAGAGCCACATACTGAGGTCCAGCCCTATCTTACCCCAACAGGCTTGGGCTCTCTGGGGCCCTCGGCGCTCATTCAAAAGTTCCTGGAATTCGAGATGACTTTAAGTGACCGTCACATCAGGAATCCCTATCGTGCACTCAGCTCACATCTTTCACTTCTAGTTATTGGTTGCCTGTGTTTCCAGGAGAAAGCCAGTGCCTAAGATAGTGGGACCAGTGGACACACTGAACAAATTGTGTTTGGTTCTGTAATGTGTATTTGCTGAGCCGCCTGGAAGTGTTGTGCCTATAAACTGCAGATTTATCTTTCACATTGTGGGGCTTAGTTTTATCCCCTTATTGTTTCTAATACAAAAAAAAAAAAAGTTAGAATTCCCTGATCCACGACAATGGTGGTGGCTCTCTACAGAGGCACACAAGGACAAGCAGGAGCTTCATTCAGCTAGCCCGTCCTTAGCTTGTTCAGGACATGCCTGGGTTCATTTACACCATGGACATGTAACATGGTTTGAAGAGGGCCTTTCTAAAGAGTCGCTAACCTGCGTGACTCATGCTGTGAATATCATTGTTGGTACTGTGCTGTGGACGGCAAAGGACACCAGGCTAGCAGTACCGCAGGTCAAAACAAGGCTGAGCCTCAGCTTCCCAAGGCCTGCTTCAGGGGGCTCAGGCAGCCCTGCGGAGTCTCCTGAGGAAAAGCCTAGATGCATGGTCAGCACTGGGAGGCCTCTTTAGTCTATGCCGGTGATGGGCAGGGGCACCAGGGTGTCCACAGGGCCTCATTCATCCCTTTCCTTGGGGAGGTAATGCCCACCCGTAAGGACCACCCTCTAGTTTGCTTCTCACGGTTTCTACCTCTTTTGTCGTCGTCTTCTTCTTCCTCTTCCTCCTCTTCTTCCTCTTCTTCCTCTTCCTCCTCTTCTTCTGCCCTTCCTCCTCTTCTTCTGTTCTTCCTCTCTCTTCCTTGTTTTCTGTTCTTGCTATTCTTTCCCTCTGAACACCTCTGCCCCTCCTCTGATCACCTATTTCCTTGTCTGTGTTCCGCCTTTACCAATGGGTGTTGTCTGCCAAGATGGGGCAGACAGCCCAGGGGATTGCTCAAAGCCCATCCAGGAGCCCTGCCCGATGCTGCAGAGTCCCTGGCTCTCTGACTCCTGGACCCATCACCAGGAGACCCCTCGGAAAGGAAGTTGACTTGACTGCTGCGCCCCCTCAGTATACTTCAAGTGACTCTCTGCCAGCTGGCTGAATGAAGGAGGACAGTGTGGTCAGCCCAGGACCTCTGAGTGGCCTCTGCCAGGACAGGGCTAGCAATGAGGAGGAGCCAGTAGGAGGAACAGTGCTGTCAAGAGTAGGACAATCCTGCACAGCCTTTGTGTCCACCTAAAAAGGGTGATGCTGGAAGCCAGTCTGCTGCTACAGGGCATGAGCCAGGTGCCATGAAGTTCTGGGCAGAGCCTGGGAGCCTAATCAGGTTAAATGACACTTAGCTATGGAACTTTCCAGGAGCATTCTTTTCTCTAGAGGAAGTCAGTAAGGGATACTTGTCTCTGCTTCACTTCAAGTCGCCTGTCCCATTGGAAACTCTCTCCTCCAAATGACAAGAACCCTTCTTGGTAACCTGAACGGAATGCTACCAGCTTTCCTGGAGCCCTCCCAAGAGCAGCTCTGGCTGGAAACAAGTTCTGGGCATCTGAGCCAGCCTAGAATTGGGCACAGCTTCTTAAAATAGCACAGTTGGGCTCTGTTGACTTTCCTGTCTAGAAAGGGCACGGGCTTTCTTTACCTCCTTCAGAACCAGGTCTGGGTAGGAAGCCAAGCTGTCTGCCTGTAGTCTGCCTGTGGGGACAAAACCGGTCTTATTGCACTATTTTTATTAATTGCATCAGAGGAAGAGAAGAAAGATTTACACATATATTAACATATATATATGTTATATATATTTCAAAATACCAGACAACCTAAACATTATTTTTTTAATCTGTTTTAGAATGAAGTAAAAGCTAACCAGGTTGAGTCAGACTGACAAGGACAGACGTGTGACTTTGTCCACACTGTGACAGGCATAAGGGCTCTTACTGCCACAGTAGGAGGCATCCTGGTTAGAGAGGAGTGTATCTGCCGAGGCAGACAGTGGAGTGTATGCTATACTACCTGCCTGGGTTCAAATGGTATTCCTCAAGAACAGAGTCTCCCTAAATCTCTTATACACGCTCCACAGCTGTAGCAAGTTTGGCACGTTGCTCCTCCCCCAGAAGAGAGAAAGGCTCTGTTATAACTGAGAGCATGGGAGTGAAAAAGAAGGAGCCTCTACAACTCCTTCCAGGGGTATCACCAACCTACCCTCTCCCACTTCCTGGCCCTGGCATTCCCCTACACTGAGGCATGGAACCTTCACAGGACCAAGGGCCTCTCCTCTCATTGATGACCGACTTAACCATCCTCTACTATACATATGCTACTGGAGCCATGAGTCCCACTATATGTACTCCTTGGTTGGAGTTTTAGCCCTTGGGAGCTCTGAGGATACTAGTTAGTTCATATTGTTGTTCCTCCTAAGGGGCTCTGCAAACCCTTCAGCTCCTTTGGTCCTTTCTCTAGCTCCTTCATTGGGGACCTGTGCTCAGTCCAATGGATGACTGTGAGCCTCTACTTCTGTATTAGTCGGGCATTCGGGCACTGTCAGAGACTCTCAAGAGACAGCTCCTATCATGGGGCGGTGGGGGGG
>NW_022196891.1:29030180-29089984 GCF_008632895.1 Mastomys coucha | reverse complement strand
CGGAAGACAGTGTTTTGTTTTTTTTTTCTCTTTTTTCAGAGGGGAGACTGGGAAAGGAGATATCATGTGACATGTAAATAAAGAAAATATTTAATAAAAACATATTTGCTTAAAAGAAAGAAAGAAAGCAGGAAAGAAAGGAACAAAGAAAGAGAGAAAGAGAGAAAGAGAAGGAGCCCCTTTAGCTGAGCATACCCCTGTGCTTCCCCAGAGGAAAAGAGAACCTTCTCTCCCAAGCACTGCCTCGGCCCCACTCACTACCTGGTACCACTGACCCCGTCATACCATGGTGGACCAGTTCCCACCTTCCAGCCCACATTCATCCACACTGACGTCCAAAGCAGTGAGGTCTTTCTCCACCAGCCACACATTATCAGAAATGGTTCCGATCCTGAAAAATCTTCCCATTGCTGGCTGTAAAGCAGACGAGGGGTGCAGTGCAGCGCAGTGCAGTGCCAGGCCCAGAAAAGAACTCTCATGCCCTCTTTACAATTGCTTGAGATGGGATTCGATCTGTTCTTCAAATATGCAAATATCCTAACACAGCCCCTCGCCTCCCCTAGGAAGTTGGACTGTGTCCTGACTTCTCAGCCTGTCTGCTTGGCTTACCAGTCAGTCAGCTACACACGCCTCCCCCACAGGTACCCTCAGAACTTGAACCCTCCAACGGGGTGCGTAGAGAGTAAAACGGTGACTTAAGGACAGAGGTGTGTTTCTGTGTCCTATTCTAAAATGTCTTCATTGAAGACTGAGGGGCCAAGGCCTTTCTTCAGGCACTTACACTGGAGTGGCAGCCACTAATACTGCTTTGTTAAAGAGAGTTCCTGCCCTGTGTTTTCCAGAGAGCCCTGGCTCTCAGGCAGAGCATCCCCTCATCTTGCTGTCCTGACCCAAACTCTCCTTCAGGAACCTCCACCAGGGTCTCCCAGCAGAGGTCTGTCATGGTCTACAATGATGGGAACCTGGTCGCAAACATGGTTGAACGGACGCACGCACGCACACCTACCCCCTGCAGTTTAGCTGCTACCAGGCAGGCTTCGCTGTCCTCCTCAGGTCTCACTAACCCTCCTTTTTCTCTAGCTGGTCTCACACGGAGTCCTGGGGGCCTGGGGAGACGCTGGTTCAGAGCCAGCTACAAGATGCCACAAGACACTAATCCTTACCTCATTTGTTCAAAGTATAGATGGACCAAGCAGAGTTCAAGCCTAATATCTTTACTTTCAGAATAATCTCATTTTATTATTGCTTTCTTTTGCAGGATTTAACCACTTTGTTTTCTTTGAGCTCTGTTGCGTTGATTGTTCGCTACCAAGTGCGTCCCTTTCCCAGCTGTGTCATTTTCTTTTGCAAACCCACTGGCACTCTCCTCAGTTGCAATGTGGCTTTGTGTTTCCGTCCTTTCTCCCTCCTCATGTTTGTGCCCCTACCTGCTCCATGCCTCCCTGTTCGCTCACCCTCTTTTGTTTATTGCAGACAACCCCTATAATGACTCGTCCTTAAGAAACCACCCTGACATATATAGTGGTGAGTCCGGGAGTAACTTCTCCTGTCCTAATCCACTTTGGCTAACTTGACTGATACCGTGACATTAACTCCTGCTGGGTGGCAGAGTGGACAGCTGCCCAGGCCAGGTGCCAGAGGGGACACCTCAGGACACTGTCGACCTGGAGCAAGGTGGTCAGTGGGAGTCTGAGGTGGGCTCCCATCAAAAGCGTTTCCTCCGGCGTGCAAGTCTCCGTTGGCTGAATTCTCAGAGGGTGGCTTCAAGCAAGGGAGGTCTCCGTGAAGGACTCAGCGGAGACTCAAAGGGTCAGTGACAGATGGACAGAAAGTGGACATTCGCATCATTGTGTCCAAAATACCTGAGAAACGACCTGAGAGATGAGAGACTTGTGTCAGCTTACAATTCTAGAGCCTTTTGGTCCACCGTGGCAGAATGCAGGCACACGGTCACTCTTGGCAGGAGTTTATGAAGAGTCTGTTCACATCACAGCAGCCTAGGAAGCAGAACCAAGGACCGGGTGTCCTTCAAAGACCCACCTCTAGTTATCCACCTTTACCAGCTAGACCACACCTCCTGGACATCTCACCCACCACTACATCAGCACCGTGAGCTGAGGGCCCACCATGAGCCAGGGCAGGGGTACATTTCAGATGTATTTGAGAATACATTTCAGAGGCTATTTGAGAATAGTTGAGAGTCCACCATCAGGAGGAAACAGGAAATCGGTTCCTGTTTGGTAGCGTAAATAGCACAGCCAGCTTTTGTTGAGTTGACTTTCCAGTGTCTGGGTATGAATCGCCTGCTTTACAGCCCCCCCCCACCTTTTTTTCCTGAGAGTACTTTGTCACAGCCAGCTCCCAGATCTCTTTGAAAGCTGGAGAGACGGCTCTGCAGTTAAGAGCACTGACCGCTCTTGCAGAGGGCCCGGGGTTAATTTCCAGCACTCATATGGTGACTCAGATCCATTTGTAACCCAGTTTCATGGAATCCAACACTCTCCTCTGGTCTCTGCAGGAATCAGGCCAGCATGTGGTACACCAAAATACATGCTGGCAAAATATGCATATGCATAAGATAAAAGTAAATAATTTTTTTTTTAAAAGAGGTTTCTCTAGAAAATGATATTAAGAATCCAGGTCCAAGTTCTCTCTCTGGGTGAGTATAAATGAAGCTGTCCCGCCATGTCCCTGACACCTGTACCTTTTCCCCCTCTGGGTGCATATAGAAGTCCAGTGCCCACCAGCCACATCTGCAAGTCATGGAACGATCACAATGAGTTATAATTCTAACAAGCCACAGCTGCCTACTAGGTCTGATTAATGGGGGAACTGGCTATTTGCACACCTGAGTCTCCCCTCACTGTGGCTTAAGAATGCCTCGTGTTCCTTGAGCTGCCATTAAGGCCAAGCATTTGCTAGATTTGACAAAGCAGCTGGTCCCATCATCAATTATGCTTCTGAGCTGAGTCCACGTCCCTAAGGGGATCTTTGGGAGCGCAGATAGGTAGGGGATGTCTTTACTGAGGTTGCTAATAGAAGCAGTGAGCGGAGTCTGGAGTGGAGGATGGGCTGAGAAATGAGAGCCAGGGGAAACAGAGGTTCCAACTTGGCACCAAGCAGCAAGAACCATGCTGAGACTTACTGCCCCAGGAAGCAGGCAGCCTTTGTTGAATTCAGGGGATTGTTTGTTTTCAGGGTAACAGAGCCAACCACCACTGTGTCAAAGGCAGGCGCTGCTGTGGAATGTGCCTTTCTCTAAATCAAGCCCCACATATCTATTGTAGGAAAGTACTCTGAAATCCAGAACACATCAGAGCCCTTAAGAGGTCACCTGGCTCAAGTTCTTTACTTTGTGTAAAGGCAGGGAAATGTGAAGTTGTTTCTCCACAGAAGACGGCTGAGTGATTTCAACCTTATAGCCCAGCTTTTTTCCAGAGGTCAGCATTTTTTTTAGAAGAGAGTGAGATTTGAGAGTCACTCAGGACGGTGAAACCAAGAGAGATCACGTGGGGCAGAGCCCTGCTCCTCGGTCCCCCACCAGGGTGGGGCTGGCATAGCCTGAAGCTGCTGGAAAGGATGTAAAATTAAGAGAATGCATATGTTTAACAAAGGACAACCAAGCTGATGGCTTTGAAAAGAAAGAAAGAAAAAAAAAAACCAAGAAAGTAAGGAAGTTCTTCCTGGGTACAGAGCTCCTAGCCAAGGGACATTGTCAGGGACAAATGTCCAGAACATCCCTCTCTTTGGCTCAAAATATGATATGTCTCTTTTCTAGAAATAGGGCCACCCAGTTCTAATGATCTGTACAGAGAGTTGACATCCTCTGGACATGGGCCAGAAGCCACCTCCCCTCTGATTGGCAGAGAAAGGCCCTTGGGTTTCATTCCATGCAGAAAGCAGGTGTTTTATCGTGTGTACCTGGAGCTGCACTGCCTCCAGTCAAATCTAGTCTCCAGGACATACCAGGTGATGCTAGGCAAGCCATTTAATGCTTTAGAACTCTCTCTCTCTCTCTCATCTGCCAAATGGGTGGATTACTAGCCTCAAAGATGGTTGAAAAGGTTAAAGAGGATCATGACCCCCATAGCTGCTAAGCTGCCGTACACATTGACAATGTTAATATATAACCCACTGTTGGATTTAAAGGGGGAAGTTTTGTGTGGACTGGATTGTATATAGGCCATCTGTTTCTAAATTAAGGGAGATGCGGAGACTTTGAAGACAAGCCCGGGAGAGAAAGACAGGCACACATACAAGAGGAGAACTGCTCCACAGGGAGAGATGTTAGCGTGCGCTAGAGAAAGGAGAGCTGGCCGGTTTTCCAGCTCTGCTAAGAACTGGGTGAGGAGAGAGGCTGCAACTATTGCAGGCAGGATTCAGATTAATTTTACAGAAGACGCTTCCTAACAGCGAGACACGCCAAATGTTTCTAGACCATGAGATTACACACATACACACCTACCCCATATCTTTTGCTCAGCCATTCCTGGGACCAGAAAGAGGGATGGGGTGTCAGGAGGTCTGGTTCTCAGTTCTGAGATCTGAAGGCCACAGAGAGGACTATCCAGTAGGGTCCGGCTACCATAGAAAGCTGCATTTGGCAACTGGCCCCAAGATGCATCTGAGGTCTTGAACCGTGTTCCGCTGTCGTGTTCCGCTGAGTGAAGGGAGCAGCTGAGTCTGTCAGCACTATTTTTGGTAGAAGAGAGCCAGAAACTGTTTCTCATTTGACCCTTTAAAGCCAATTTGATTAAAGTGGGGTTGTGACCTGATGTCCCCTGACTGACCATCTGGCTCTGGGCATCCATGAGTCCTCTCAGTAGCACAGCTCCCAAGAGCCACCCTCGGGCACCTTCTCTTGAATTTATGCAGGTTTGAACATGGCATCTACATCCTGGGATTTTTTTTGGTGTCAGGGTAGACCCAACCTGAACTGGAATGGGACAGAGCACCCCTGTCTCCAGAGTGAAAAGAGCTGTCTGAAGAGACATCTCTCACCACATAGTTACCCTTCATCTTAGTAGTTACTGGCTCCTGCGTCTCCTCCAAGGAAAGGAACCAGGCACCCTCCCTTGGGAACAAGGGTTCCCAAAGTCACCAGCCAGATCCTCTTCCTTAAGTTTTTATGTGATCCCCTCCTGCACAGCTGCCATTTTTCATAACTTCCCTTCAGCTCCAGCCTTCTGGTTCCTCTGTAAAGCCACGAGTCACCACGGTCCCCCTGCGAGATCCCCATATCCCTAAGAATCCAGTCGAGATGCTCTGGACCGCTTCATTCCTTCCCAGGTTCTTGGCTTGGAGCTTATCAGTTACCTCCGAGGAATGCTGGGATCTTAGAGGCTGAGAATAGTAAAACCAGAGCAGTTCACAGAGGACCAAACGCCCTTCTCCTTCACCCCTTGGCCTTCGGATTTTGAGTTTCTTTGATTGTCGTTATTAGAAACATTCTGAAACTGCCTGTCAGAAATGCCGGACAGAGTAACCTCTCCAGCGCCAGACTGAGAGGCGACCACAGCAACCCAGCTCAGAATCCAAAACAGCGGAATCTGGAACTCGTGAGCTTGGGCAAAGTCTGTTAACTTCATAGAAACTCAGTCTCCTTCGCTAAAAACACCCAAGTGGTAACAGTAATTGTGAGGCTTAAACATGCTGACACTGCAGACCAACCACACAGCACTTGGCCCTTATTAAATACTTCCTGGGCAGGGCAGTGATGGCTCCCTCTGACTTGCTTCTCAGTCGCTGCTTCCTCCCTAAGATACTTCTGTGGGTTGGTACCCCACACCCGATACTCTGTGCTGCTGCTGTATGTAGCTTTTCTCTGGTCACACTCCTACGTGTTGTGATGGCCAGAGCAGGGCTCTGTGCTAATAATCTTCCTGCTCCCCATCCTTACTGCTTCCGTGATGTGCTGCATGCTGTGGGGCGCATTAAGTGTCCAGAGGGTCACGGACTGGCTCTCGTGGACTTTTCTTGTGTGGAATGGGTGTGGTGACTGAGATGTAATCTTTTCCGTGTCATTACAGGGTTCACAACTCTGGACAGACTCACCCAATTGATATGAACCTTCTGCCCTAGAATCTCTGATTTTGGTGCCCTCGGCTGTGGGTGTTTGTTTGTTTGTTTGCTTGTTTGTTTTTGTGGCTGTGTGATGAGAGGAGGCTGCTGCTTCCTGGTTGCTGAGTGTGGATGCTGCGGATGCTGCTAGGTCTGCAGATATAGACCGTAACCGACTAACCACTTAATGGATTAACCCTGCAGTTGCCACTGTTCTATATGTGTGTGCTGGTGTGGTAGATGAGACTGTGTTGGGATAAACTCTTGCCTCCTTTTTTATTTCTTCTTCCCCTTTTAACTTGTCAGCTCCACAATTATTTCATGAACACGTGCCATATGTCATCTGTTCTGTTGTGCCAGTAGCCCAAATACCTCAGTGTGTGTTTTAATGTCTCTTCCCTTGTCGAGAGATAAAAGATAAATTCTGTGAGATGTTTCCCAATGACTAATGAAGAGAAGCTGGGCATCCTCAGGACAGG
Source organism: Mastomys coucha (assembly GCF_008632895.1). NCBI lineage: Eukaryota > Metazoa > Chordata > Mammalia > Rodentia > Muridae > Mastomys > Mastomys coucha. Next base: position 29,083,445 of record NW_022196891.1, on the reverse strand, counting down.
AGCCTCCCTGATTCATCCTGATACCTGCAGGGGCAGCCAGCTTCCATAGGAAGCATGAGTTACTGAGCTTGGATGGCCACCAGCAAGTCTCCACACCACCAGCAGCAGTTAAACCCAGAGGGATTCTCTTGTTCCCACTCCAGGCATCCCCAAGGGCTCCTACCTAGCAGATCTGCTTCCCCCCCCCTCCTTCCTGCTTGTCTGACTGAGCCTGTGACCCATGGTGGCTCAGGCTTATATTCATCTTTCAGTCTTCATGTGTCTAAGCCAGCGGTTCCTCCTCCAGTTTCCTGTTTGATTTGGGATTTCTCGTTGAAGATTTTTATTTTTTATTTTCTATTTTTTTTTTGTTCTACCCATTTCCATGGAGTTGTACAAGGAGTGTAGGAAACAAGTAAGATTTGGGTCCACTCTCCACCCTGATTGGCATGGCCCCTTCCATGGGGAACAGTGTCGTTGTGTAGACCACTCAGCCTCTAACACCTGTGTGGAAGATTTCTGCCTATCTCATGGCTGCTCTAGCCTAGTTGAACCATTGGTCACCTTCCCCCATCTTGGCTACCATTCACCCCACCTACACCCACCCCATCTCTCATGCAGTCAAGAGTGAGGAGCCAGAGTGGGCTTGGCCCCGGACAGCTTTCCAGTCATCTCTCGTCCTTCATTCTCTTTGTGTCTTTGCTAAGCCATTAATAATTCTCTGTTTATCTGGGGCCTTGCTGCTTCATCCCAGCTCCTTATCAGAGTCCCAAAGAGCAAGTGGCTTGTCCTATGTCCCCAACCTATGGCTTCTCTTTCTTCCATGTCCCTGTCTCTGGGGAGGATAGACCGATGCTGAGATGATCTGGCCTGGGGGATCCCATCCCAACACAGACGCCAGAGATGGACCTCTCAATGCTCCACAGCCCTCTCTGTCCCAGAGGGAGGGAAGGGCTTCCGAGCTCTTCTCCACAGAACCTGGAACTGGTTACATACATGTGCTGGTGGAGCCGAGGACTCCCAAGCTTCCAGATACATCTTTGAAAGACACCCAGATCCTGGGGGCCGAGGGTGGCTTGGGCTGGAAGGACCCAGCAGTGGGGTGTGATAGCATTTCTTTCTAACCCAGTAATGTTGGCACACCCGGGGCCAGAGGCTCACAGAAGTTTGTTCTATCCTGTTTCAGCCCGAGGAGTTGCAGAAAGAACGCCCAGCTTCATGTACCCCCAGGGCACCTCGAGCAGTCAGATGGTTCTACGCGGCATGGACCTGCTGCTGGAGTGCATTGCCTCTGGGGTGTATGTACCGCCTGCACCATCTTCTATCCCCGCTCCTGAAGGATGGGTGGGCATCAATCCACACATTTTGGAGGCAGACCGGTATATAGGGAAAGGGAAAGCAAGCAGGCCCATGAGCAGAACACTGTATGTCTATCATCCACATCCCACTATGGCTGTCTCTGCTTTGGGACAATGGCAATTTTTGAGAAAAAAAGGCAATGGCTAGGCATGCTGCAGATGCATTAAATCGTATGCTATCTTAGCTCTGCCTTTCTGTGGAGACCCTGTGGCCAGACAGCCTCCTCTGACGAGGAGAACTCAGGTTTCAGAAGGCATACACTTTCCTCCTGGGCCCAAGTCTACTTTTAGGATGTCTGGATGTTAGACTCGTTAGAAGACACATTCAGTAATGGGCCCTTTGCTTTATGCTTGATCCCTGAACTAGCCCAACACCAGACATTGCATGGTACAAGAAAGGTGGGGACCTCCCATCTGACAAGGCCAAGTTCGAGAACTTTAACAAGGCTCTGCGCATCACCAATGTGTCCGAAGAGGACTCTGGGGAATATTTCTGCCTGGCCTCCAACAAGATGGGCAGCATCCGGCACACGATCTCGGTGAGAGTAAAGGGTACGTTGTGTGTATTTCTCATTATGATTATGTTGCCAGCCCTGAACACAGATGTCATGACACCCTTCCTGCTGTGGCCGGGAGGCAGAGGGAGTGGGGAACTTCCAGTGTCCTGGCTAACTGGCAACGCTGGGCTGCCATGGCGGTATCACTCCTGGGTGTGCAACTGCACACATTCGTGGGCATGGATACTGAGGGAAGGCAATTTACTGTAGTGTTCGCCCAGCTCTGGGCTCTCTCTCTGCAAGTGGGATCCCTCCCAGAGCCTTCTCTTTCATTTTGCATTCCCATCTGTGCTGTGTCGTCTTAGCCTGTGCTGTCTGTGTCATATGCATGGCACTGTGCTGCTCCTTCAGGATGGGAATCATCATGGACCATATCATTTTTAAGCCACCTTCCTCCCCTCAAAACAGATACAGCATACCTGAGCTGTCTCGACACTAGAGCCTCTGTCCTTGTGGGTCCCCGTTAGATGGCAGGCTGTGTGGGTCATTACTCAGCTCAGGCTACATGCAGGCCGGGAGGTCGGGGGCTGAGGCTGAGTACAACCTTCTCAGCATACAGTTGGCTGATCGTAGGAGACCTTGTCCTCACCACTGTACACACACAAATGCGTTCTCATTCTTTTTGGTGAGTAACAAAATCTAGAAGTTTCTTTTCTCAGAAAGATCTACATGCTCACACACACACACAAAAAAAATTGTCCAAATAATGGGAAATGTGAACAGCCAAAAATGACTCTAACCAGAGTTCAGTGCCTGAAAGAAAAAAGTTCAGGACTTTCCAGTCTTGTAACCACAGAATCTCAAAGGGTGCGACCAAGTGCATCGTCAATGTCCCTGACCTCTCAGAGCCTCAGCCGCTCAGTCCCTTGACAGCTCAGCTGCAGGAGGTCTGGATGACCCCCAGCATCCAGAGGGAAGGCAATTTACTGTAGCATTTTAAACACGCTTTGGAGAATCCTAACAAGCAGACTCTGCTCTGTGGGCTCAGCTAGCCAGCCACCTGCGGGCTGGGCTGAGCTGTTATCGTGAGGGTGAATGATCAGGGCTGGGACTTAGGGATCGCCCTCATGGGAGTCCACCTGGCTTCTCGTGCCTGGCCTGTGCCATCTACCTCTGCCTGCCTTGTCTTTCAGCTGCTCCTTACTGGCTGGATGAGCCCAAGAACCTGATCCTGGCTCCTGGGGAAGATGGGAGACTGGTGTGCCGAGCCAATGGGAACCCGAAGCCGACCGTGCAGTGGATGGTGAATGGAGAACCTTTGCAATGTGAGTCAAGCGGCTGTCCCATTCCATCTGTTCCCTCTCCCCTCAGAGGCTTTGTTGGTGAGCCAGATGTCCCCATCGCGAAGAAGGTGAATGGCTCATTGACATTGCTTCCGGCAACCTTGCTCTGCAGGCATCTCAGAAGTAGAAAGCCTTTCTTATTTTTCTGACAGGACAGGAGGCTAAGTAGCCTAGAGCCTGTGGTTATTATGCTCCTGTGTTTAGAGATCTGTGCTTCTTTGTGGTTTTCTTAACCTTTGCTTTCTGCATAACGCTAGAGCCCAGTTTAGAAGCTGAACACTGTAGCCTCAACTCAGGTTTGGACGCTGAGTGGTAGGTGAGGTTTAGAAGGTTATGTCTATTGTCATTAACCAATGATAGATCTAAGTCTTAATCTCTAACAAAGGCTACTCAAAAGGCAGTGTTATGTGAGTGTGGAAGACTGTGGCTGAACGCAAGGAAAAACAAAACATTAAGTATTTGGGGAAAACTTAGGTCCTGTCCAGATGGACTGAGTAGGGGTTCAGGGATCCCTTTGAGCTGATGATGTTGGTCTGGTTTTCACATTATATTCTGTCCAGCTGTTTTGCTTTTGAAATGTCTAGTCATTCACTTCTTTAAGGAGTTGGGGAAATGTAAGCAGGGATATCGACTAGTGGGGTGGGAACTCAGAGGCCGCAGAAGGAAGCTGCCCCAGTGTGCTGCGGCTAAGGAGAAAAGCCAGGGAGAGAAGAGTGAGTGAGACACAGCCAGGACAGCACCTGATGCTGGCAAGATGAAAATGGTGGCCAAGTGTGCATGGCAGCTCAGCCTGGCCAAGGGTGCACAGCAGCTCAGCTCATGTGGCCAAGTGTGTATAACACACTTCTGTACCTTCCTGACGCTACAACCCGTTAATAGAGTTCCTCATGTTGGGTGACGCCCCTCCCCAACCATAAAATTATTTTCTTGCTACTTCATAACTGTGATTTTGCTACTGTTACGAATCACAATGTAAGTATCTGTTATGCAGAATATGTGACCCCTGTAGACCCACAGGTTGAGTGACACGTGTATAGGGTAAGGGAGTCTCGCCCTTAGGGGCCAGCAGCTGACCTTATCAATTCAGAATCATTGTGGAATCCTAAGCCTGAAGCCAGTGAGTGGATCAATCTCTGCAAACGCCTATCGGTTCCATCTGGCCTCTTGACATACACGACCATGTCCACAGCAGGCAGGCTGATGCTGGGAGGCATGGAAAGAACATGGCGGGGCTGCCTGTAGCGAGGTGCCGTGCCTCTGTCCCCCACTCAGTGTCCTTAGGAGACACTTCCAGCTATAACATTCTCCATCCCAGGGTACACAACAGCCCACAGACCACAAAGCTAAGTGTGGTCAACAGAGGCCCGTGGCGCGCAGAGAAGGGAGCCACTGAGTGATGAGAACTCTGGCAGCATACTTCCTCTGCCATAACAAGCTCAACAGCAGCACAGATCACCAGAGACCAGGGTTCCCAGCAGCCCACCTCCAAATACAAATCCACTAGGTCTGGTGGGGTTCAGCCTTCAGAGCCCCAGGAAGAAATTGCTCCAACTTCTCTGCCCCCTCCCCCATCCCCCAAATTTCACTTTTTCTTTTTTTCTTTTCTTTTTTTTTAAGATTTATTTTTACTTATTTTGTGTGTATGAGTACACTGTAGCTGTACAGATGGCCGTAAGCTATCATGTGTGTGGCTGCTATTGATCTCAGGACCTCTTCCGGCTGCGCTTGCTCCAGCCCGCTTGCTCCAGCCCTGCTCACTCCAGCCTCGAACTTTTTTCTTTTTTACTGCACTTTTAGGAGTCTTTCTACTTCAGCTTATTTTTAAAAGTTTTTTGGGTCTACTATTGTACCCATCTCGCACTTATCTACTTGTGCGTATGCATTTTTCGTTGTTAATACTTTCTTTTTGTGTTTTTCTTGTGCGTGCTTCTCCTTTTTCTTTTTTATTATACACTTATATTTACTATCCTTTATCTTAGTTTTCAAATTAAGGCTGGGTGTGTTTTCAGGGTCACATATGTGCCCGTGGGGAAACGCATTATTCATCGGGAGCTGATATCTTAATTTTAGAGACAAGGCCTCTGACTAGCTTAGAGTTTTCCAAGTAGGCTAGACTGCCTGGCCAGGGAGCCGCAGGTGTCTCTGCCTCCCCGGTGCTGGGATTAGAAACATGTCACTACATCTGGCTTCTTTTTTTTTTAACATTTTGTAGGCACCTTTATTGTTCCCAAAACAAACAAACAAACAAACAAAAGATAAAACTGCTATTAAAACCATCCTTTCTCAATCTGGACTTTTTTCTAAACACAGCAGTTTTTTGTTTTGTTTTGTTTTGTTTTGTTTTGTTTGAGTTTGTTTGTCAAGTATTTCTCTTTTTTTAAATTGGATATTTTATTTATTTACATTTCAAATGTTATCCCCTTTCCCAGTTTCCCCTCTGCAACCCCCCTATGCCATCCCCCTTCCCCTGCTTCTATGACGGTGCTCCCTCACCCACCTACCCTCTCCCGCCTCACTGCCCTGGCATTCCCCTACACTGGGGCATCAAGCCTTCACAGGACCAAGGGCCTCCCCTCCCATTGATGCCAGATAAGGCCCCTTCAACTCCTTCAGTCCTTCTCCCAACTCCTCCATTGGGGTCCCTGTGACCAGTCCAATGGTTGGCTGCAAGCATCCACATCTGTATTGGTCATGAACTGGCAGAGCTTTTCAGGAGTCAGCTGTATCAGGCTCCTGTCAGCAAGCACTTCTCGGCATCAGCAATAGTGCCTGGGTTGGTACCTGCATGTGGGATGGATTCCCAGGTGGGGCAGTCTCTGGATGGCCTTTCCTTCAGTCTCTGTTCCACTCTTTGTCCCTGTATTTCCTTTAGACAGGAGCAATTCTGGGTTCAAATTTTGGAGGTGGATAGGTGGCACCATCCCTCAACCAGGGGGCCATGCCTAACCTCTGGATAGGATCTCAACAGGTTCTCCCTCCCCTTTGTAGGTTTTTATATGTGGACTCTGAGATCAAAGTCAGACCCTGTGCTTATGCAGCAAGAAATTTGTTAACCAAGCAATGTACCAAGCCTGAAACAGTACTTTATGTTCTGTTTGATTCCCTTTCTTACGTTTATCTCACCTTCTCTACAGACTTTTCCCCTGGAGATCCTGTATCTGCGTACTGTGTTCTTTCTCCTCCATCTCCATGACCTTGTGCTAGACACACCTCTTTCTAGTCTTTCCTTCTATCTAACCTTGATTCTGTGTATTTTACCCCTTTTTGTCTCATCCATTGGCTATTTTTGTACATATTCTAAATAATTCTCAACTTCATAGCACATACTACATTATTTTTTACCATTTTCTGTTCTACAGCCATTCATAATGCACCCATGAGCTTTAACCAATATTAAGTGTATTTCTATGCCTTGGCTTGGTGTCGTTGCTATCCCAGCAATTTATTGTGTCCTCTCTGGGTGGTACTAGGAATTGACCCCTTAAAAGCTCAACAAGAAGACATACAAATGAAGTTGGATGAGCTATCAAAGCCAGTGGTTATGTACATCATAGCTCAGACACACAAGAAACATGAACAAACACATCAGCATGTCTCCCGCAAAGGAGCTTGATTCTGAACTCAAAGATGTGAAATTAACAAATTACAGATGAAAGATTCAAACGTTTGCATGTAAGATGATCCATGACTTCAAAGATGATGGAAACAAGCAGATGAATAAAGCGAAGTGATCGATCGGTTCAGGACCAAGAGATGAAAGCCAGGGATACAGACAAGGAAGTCAGAGAAAATCACAGGAAAAAGTCAGCAACAGGGATGTGCAAGGAAACGGAGATTGGCTTTTAGTTTGGGGTTTTCGTTTTTTGTTTTTTGTGGGGTTTTTTGGTGTTTTCTTCTAATCAAATAGAAATGTTGAAATGAAAAATAACAGTGGAAAACATCAACAGACACACCATGAAGAAGAAAGACTATCAGAAATAGAAGAAAGTGTCAAAGAAGCAATCATCACTTAATTTTAAAAGCATCACTAACATCACTAAGATTTTTCATAAGTAATAACATGACTTCCAAAAAAATCCAGAGATGCAATCGAGAGATAAACTTAAGGATCCATGAAGCAATAGAAAGAGCTAAGACAGAAACTAAAAGTATAGAAAAATCTATTCGGTGAAATTATAGTAGAAAACTTTCCAAAATGTAACTGTAAATATAGACATCTTGGTCAAGGTCTCTATTGCTATGGTAAAACACCATGACCAAAGCAACTTGGGCAGGAAAGAGTTTGCTTGGCTTATATTTCCACATCATAGTTCATCATCAAAGGAAGTCAGGACAGGAACTAAACCATGGCAGGAACCTAGAGGCAAGAACTGCTTCAGAGGCCGTAGAGGAGTGCTGCTTACTGGCTTGCTCCCCATGGCTTGGTCATCCTGCTCTCTCACAGAACACAGTACCACTTGCCCAGGGGTGGTACCATCACAGTGGGCTGGCTCTCCTGCACCAATCACTAATTAAGAAAATGCCTTCTAATCTTGCCTACAGACCAATCTTATGGAGGCATTTTCTCAGTTGAGACTCCCTCCTCTATGGTGACTCTAGCTCATGCCAAGTCGCCATAAACCAGTCAGCACAAACAGAAAAAGCATTTAGAATCCCAACTAGCCACGGCCAGAGATTGATAACACAACACAGGCAAGATGCTCAAAGTACCAAATAAACAATATCCAAACTGTAAGAGAAAACTATCAACTCACAAAGGCACCAGAGTTACATCAGACCTCAACACGAACCCTAAAGATGACCGAGAGAGCATGGGCTATTGGTAAAAAGGCTTCTTCACTCATTGAAAGTAAAGTGACTATCAACCAAAATCGCTACGTCCACCAAAATCATCTTTTAAAATTCATGTAGAGGAGCTGGAGATGCGGCTCAGCCTGACAACCTGAATTTGGTCTTAAAGGTAGAAGGAGAGTACTGATTCCTGTACGTTTCCCTCTGACCTCCAGATGTACGCATGGCACTTGTATGCCCTCCCTTCGCTATTCAAAGTATCCAGAAAGTAATTAAATACATGGAGAGGTAAGGACATTTTAAGACAAACACAAGTTGAAGCAATTCTTAACTACCAACCCACTCTGCAGAAATGCTAAGGAAATCCTAAACACAAAGAGGAATACAGTCTCAGCCAAGAGAACCCAGGAAAGAATGTAATTTTCTTGTATAGAATAGATGAATAAGAAAATAGATGAATAAGAGAGACTCCATCCTGTCCAGCATAGTCAACTAGCAAGCCCTTAATACAAAAGATAAAGGATGCCTCTACATACTTAGTAAAGGAAACACTCCATCGAGAACAGAGAATAATGGTAAATATAAATGCATTGAATGCTGGGGCTTCCCATTTCATAGAGCAAGCACTCTAAATGTGTGTATAAAAGGACTATACAACAGTAGTGGGTGACCATAATATCCCATCTCATCAATAGATATGCCATCTAGATTCACAGTCAATAAAGAAACTTCAGAATTAATCCACACCCAAGATCAAATGGACGACCTGTCAATATTTACAGGACAATCCACTCAACAGCTGCAAAATAGATGTTTGTCTCTGTAATCCATGAAGCTTCCACTAAAATAGATCACTCTATGCCATAAACAAGTTTTAACAATACAAAAGAGTTGAAACAGCTTCTTGTATCTATTCAGGGTGCAGTGAATTATGACTGGAAGCCAATAAAGAGAAAGTCCTACAGAAGCTCACAAATGCACTCTTGAATGAGCAGTGGGCCATGGAAGAGATCTGTGAGGAAAACTTGAAAGATTCTGAGAATCAAATGAAAAATAAATGCTCAACTTGTCAGAACCTTCAGGATCTAACAAAGGCGGTTCTCAAAGGGACATTCAGAGCTTCAAGCTGGTATACAGAAAGATTGCATATAAATAACTCAAGGATGAACCTCAAGGCCTCAGGAAAACAGGAACCATCCAAACCCCAGAGCAGTAGATGGAATAAATAACAAAAATCAGAGAAGAAATTAACGAAATGGAAAGGAAAAGAACAGTACCGAGTCTCAATAATAAAGTGAAGTTCTGGCCAAGGCAGGATTCACTGCTGAATTCTACCAGACCTGTAAGGAAGTGCTGACATCAGCGCTTCTCAAACTGTTCGTGAAGTAAAAAACGGAAGGGATACTGCCAGGCTCATTCTATTAAAGGCTGCATTGCTCTAATGTCAAACTTGACAGGGACACGCACCCAAACTGTAAAGCTGGACATGATGGACCATTCGAGAGGCTGACACAGGAGGCTGAAAGACTGAGGGATGGGAACAAGGGGAGTGAGTGTTGGTGGGGTGGGAGTGAAGTAGGGGGGGGGAGAGTATGACCCAAGAACATTGGTATATATATGGGATAAGAATATCATCCCATAACTTTTGCATGCTAAATAGAAAAATTATTTTTAAAAAAAAATAGTCAAAGACAGGAACAGGTGGAGAAGCAGAGGAGACAGGCAAAGCGGGGAGGCAGCTTGCTGGGTACTGGGTTTGCATCCCCACAAACACAGCGGGGAGGATGCCAAGCTCTGGATTGCAGGAGGCCACCGGGGCAGTGAGCAGGAGAGCTATAGACTTCATTGGACTGCAGCAGGCTTGCACTTGCTAAGACTGAGCTCCAGGGAGTCTCATTACCCCCATCATGAGCAGAGATGTAGCCTCAGCCTGTGGACCACTCTCCTCTGTCTTTATAGACCTCAGGAGGAACCAGGGAGTGGTGGTCCACTTCTGAGCTTTGTCCTGTAGAGACAGCTTGGAGCTGGTCACCGAGCCTCAGCCCTGAGGTCGTCTGTCAGCCTCTGCAGGAAGTACCTAAAAGAAGTGACTGGCATGAGAAACTGGGTTCATGACATTGGCCAGGCGAGGATGTTTGGGTTGGTGGCGCCACTTCCTCCGGTGGTGGCTTTCTGCTGAGTAGGTCCCAGTGTAGTTGATAAGGACACAGACTCTGCCTTCATTTACCTTCTGCTGAGTCCCCAGATTCTCATCTGTTGAGTGGCGCCACAGGGCCAGACTCCTGTTCCCTTGGAGCTCTGAGCAATCCCAGTGAGCTGTCAGCCTCACCAAGCTAAAGCGTTTGCTCCCAGGCCCCGACATCTCCAGTCGTTACAAATGAGAAAAGTGATTGTTCTTTACATTCCTGGAAAGCTTTTGTTTTATAGCTCCTTGTCATTCCCTCCCTCTCATTCTTCCTTTTCATGCGGAAGACAGGAATGATGTTCCCTCGGGACAGTTGTATTACTTAATTTGTCCCTACAGCTCCCCAAACCCAGCAATGCAGGAGAACTGTTGGCCAGGATGGCCTCTCTCTATGTAGACTACTCGTCTTAGGAAGACCTTTTTGCAAGCATGAGGACTCAGCTGGCATGAAGCTCTTGCTAGTGGGCAGCTTTTTTGTATCAAAGAGGTTCCCATCCGCCCAAAGGATGGGAAGATGGTGGGTTTGGGCCATTTGGATGTTGCTGTATTCTTGCCAATCATCGCACATTGGATTAAGATCATAATGAGTGTATGTCAGGCACATTGACTCATGCCTGCCATCCCAATGATCAGCGGCTAAAGCAGGAGGATTGCCGTGAGTGTAAGTCTAGTCTGGGCTACATAATGAGTCCAAGGCCAACGAGAGCTCTCAAAAAAACGAATCAGCTGACTCAGTAAATTGAGTGAAAACACTAACAGTATTGCTGGGCCTTGCGCTAATCACTTCACACCTGTATGAAAAGTCTCTGGCTATGGCCATGAGGCAGTGGGTTGTCTCACTAAGCAGGAACTGAAGCAGTGTTAGCAACCCTGACTGGAGATGTGGTTAGATTCCTAGTTACAAGGTCTGTTTCCATAGCTTTTATTTTCAACCCTATCTGCTCCGCTGTTGCCTGCAGAAAGCAAAGATTCAGGTTCCCATCGGAGAAACAAATTCCCATCGGATCCAGGTCACACAGTTCGACGGTGTTGAGTCTAGAAGCTGGGTCTTTTTGGGTTCTCATTCCACAGAACCCTTAGCATACTTGGGACCCTGTCAAGAGAGAGAGAGATCCCCTCGTGCCCTTCACTCTGCCCTTTTCTTATGGGAAACCTCTCTTTCTTACCTGTAGCGGCACCACCCAACCCCAACCGCGAGGTGGCCGGAGACACTATCATCTTCCGGGACACTCAGATCAGCAGCAGGGCAGTGTACCAATGTAACACATCCAACGAACATGGCTACCTGCTGGCCAACGCCTTTGTCAGCGTGTTAGGTGAGTCTCTGCCCACTGGCAGTGGGGTCTTCCTGAGGTCCAGTGATGCCTCGAGGTACACGTTCTTGGGCAGGCTTGGGGAGGTGTGGCGCATGAATGGGGGGCTTGCACTCCACCAAGCCGGGTGACCATAGAGCTCATTTCTTCAGAGAAGCTGCATAGGAAGCGCTTCTGAGCATGGCTGCTGGACTTCTTGGGCAAGGAGAGGGCAGTGGGAACTGGTAGCTACACCATCTCGGGGCTGTGAAATACCTTGGGGAAACCCTTTGCAAAAGCTAGTCTGGATGTGGGACAGATGGGAGACAGACAGATGGATAAATTCATTCCCTCCTCACCTACACAGCGAGGATGACACCCTTTGATATTGTAACATGGCTGTGGTTTACAAATGTGTTGGGCAGCATTTGTAACGGTCCTGGGGCACCTGAATCCCAGGGACTGTAGGTTGGATCGGTTTCCCTTAGACAAGGCTTGTAAAAGGAAGGGATAGATGAGCATCTAGGTGTCTAGAAGGCTGCTGTAAGGGGGAGGGGTAAGGGAAGGAGGGGAAGGGCTATGCTTCACACTCATATTGGAAAATTGACCCTCTGGGGCTTCAGATGTACCCCCTCGGATGCTGTCTCCCCGGAACCAGCTCATCAGGGTGATCCTTTACAACCGGACGCGGCTGGACTGTCCATTCTTTGGGTCTCCCATTCCAACACTCCGATGGTAAGTCCCAGGAGACCAGGTCTCCCCAGCAGGGGCAGTCTGTCTCGTTGCTTCCCTTCTGCCCTGCAGGCAGTATTCAGCAAAACCTGGGATCCTTAAACAGTCAAGGCTGGCCGTCTGTGTGAACTCCCATATTGTTCAGAGGGACTGAGTCTTTCCAGCTAGTGGCTATATAGGCAGTACCTACAAGACTCAGGACCCTGTGTGTCTTCCTTGAGCTCCCCAGCCCCCTGCCATGGACTCTGCTGCTTCCTGGTTCTCTTGGGCCAGTCCTTTCTCAGTATGCTGTGTTTGCCGCTCTGTTGTGAGGTTTAAGAATGGGCAAGGAAGCAACCTGGATGGTGGTAACTACCACGTCTATGAAAACGGCAGTCTCGAAATCAAGATGATTCGCAAAGAGGACCAAGGCATCTACACCTGCGTGGCCACCAACATCCTGGGCAAAGCTGAAAATCAAGTCCGCCTGGAAGTCAAAGGTAAGCAAGGGGGGGGGCCTCGCTAGGGGGAGTTTAGGTGGGGTCATTAAGCCGTGCCCGTGGGTATCCGTAGGTGCTAGGGCCCTATGGTGGAAATATATCCATAGGTGGAAATGCCCCTGCCTGAGGTCTGATCCCAGTGAACATCAGCATGACCCAAGTGTGGGAACACTGAGGCAGGCAGCTTATCCATCTGACCTAGAGGCTCACCTACCTCCCCAAACCAGCACTCCCATCATGGATTTCTGAGCCAGAGAACTATTTGGGGATTTTGATTACCCTACACACAGGAGCTCCCCCACTAAAATCTTACCTTGCACTCTATGCCTGACATCTCAAGCTCAGGCGCGGCACACTACATGGCCACATAAGAGCCGGTGGGCAGAGAAGGGGTCAGTGGTCAGCTTTCCAGTTGTCTTCACAGACCCCACCAGGATCTACAGGATGCCCGAGGACCAGGTGGCCAAGAGGGGCACCACAGTGCAGCTGGAGTGCCGCGTGAAGCATGACCCCTCCTTGAAGCTCACAGTCTCCTGGCTCAAGGACGATGAGCCGCTCTACATTGGAAACAGGTTTCTGCTCTCCATCTCCGATCCTTAAGTGCATTTAAGGGGAAGTTTACCCTTGCTTTCAGTATCATGCATGTCACTAGGGAGCTATTAGGAGCCATGGCCTTGGTGACCTTTCCTCAGGGGGCAACCTTGGGAACCTTCCCCACCCCCACCCCCCGCCCGATCCCCTCTTATCAGAGACATGTTGCTCTCTCCACCTCTTCTCTCCCATCTGCCTGCATATATGCTGAGTGCCGGAAGAGAGCACTCGATCTCATTACAGATGGATGCGAGCCACTGTGTGGTTGCTGGGAATTGAACTCAGGACCTCTGGAAGAGCAGTCAGCGCTCTTAACCGCTGAGCCATCTCTCCAGCTTCCCCCTCTCACTTTTCTTCCTCCCTTTTACATCCCCTCTTCGTATTCCCTTCCTTACCCCTTTATTCTGCATTCCACTCTCCAATCCCTTCTGCTCTGCTTGCAGTTTCCCCGCTCACCAATAGAGGGCAGGTCTGGCCTCGTTTTCCTCATCCAGTGTGTCTCAGCTCTGGGTCTTCTGGATGCTTTGACAGTGTCCCCCACCTGCACCCCCACACCCCACTTAGGATTTTATTGGTGCAAAGGCTCAGGCGCTGATCGTATTTAAAGGTCCCCTGGGTATTTTGTAATGTGCAGTCGGGTTTGAGAACTGCTGATCCCAGCTTCCCTTCCCAGGGCTATTTGCTGTCTCTCAGCTATAGGCTGTAGGACACCAGCCATTCCCAGTCTCAGCCAGCTTCACGCAGGGCTTCCCCCTGCCTGTGTGCACGGGCATCCAGTGCCCATTGCTATTGAGAGCTCTACAACTGATTCGCTCTGGGATATGCTCCCTTCCTTTGGGAAGCTCGAAACTGGTCCACAGGACAAAACACATGGGAGCGACACCAGCCTGTCGTGGGTCGACGGCGTAATGATATCCTAATTTGGAAGTGTGTACAGCACAAGAAAGGCTGAGAGCTGGGTCCGGTGTGGATGCTGAGGACTCCTGCATCTAGTCAGTGTTGAGATGGTGCCTCACACCCCAGCAGGAGCCATGCTCTCTCGTCATCTGGCCCAACCTCCTCCTTTACCTCCTCCCTCTCCTTTGTGGGAGAAAAGTGTCAGCTAAGCCCGGTATGTGAGCCACCCTCCTGCCTGACATCTTGCAGGATGAAGAAGGAAGACGACTCCCTGACCATCTTTGGAGTGGCAGAGCGGGACCAAGGCAGTTACACGTGCATGGCCAGTACGGAGCTGGACCAGGACCTGGCAAAGGCCTACCTCACTGTTCTAGGTAACACCTGTCACCCACATCAGCACTAACAGTCTCCCTGTCACGGTCTCCCTGCTTCCCAGAGCGGCCATGAGCCCTGGGTAATGCAGAGTCGGCAGAGCAACACATAGTCAGCAGTGGTTAGGCGCGATGGCCTTGTCTGGTCTCTGGATTAGGCACTGCCACTCTCAGACAAGCTGAGGAGGACAGTGTGGGGTTCTGTCTCCTGAGTGAGGTCTTTGCCCAGCTGAAAGTTGTGGAATGGCAGAAAGTGGAGTGACTTCTGCCCCTTCGGCTCCTTTACAGCTACCTCAGCTACTACCTCCTCCACACCACCAAGTTGACTAAAGCCATCTTGAAGCAATGCTAGATGATGGATGATGATGATGATGATGAAGATGATTGTGTGTGTGTGTGTGTGTGTGTGTGTGCGTGTGTGGTGTGTGTGTGTGGTGTGCAGTGATATGGTGCGGAGGGGTGTAGTATGGGATGAGGAGTGATGTGTGTATGTGTGTACACGTGTGGGCCCGGTGGCATGTGTATATGTGTATATAGGGTATGGAGTGGGGTTTGTGTCTATGCAGGTGTAGCGTGGAGGGGAAGTGCTGTGTGTATGTGTGTGGTGTGGTGTGTGCACACTTCCAGCACCTCCTCCAGCTTCCTTCCCCTCCCATGCTGCTCCCAGGTGCTGGTGGCATTTCACACTGCCACACGCTGATGAAGATGATGCCACTGTCCATGTTGGCCTGCCGAGAGCAAGCCATTCTGAACAGACAGGAAGGTGGCGACCCCTTCCTAGTCGAGCAGGTCCTCACTGCCATCTCTGTCCTGTTCCCTCTCTGCACTCCTGCAGTAGAGGTCGCAGTTGCTGGCCACTGCGAGCCCAGATATGTTAATGGTCTTAGGACAAGAAGAAGCCAGGAACTCTACTCCAGGCCATGGAGAAACACACGGGTCAGCTGGGAGGCGGGCTGCCCAGGGACAGCTGTAAAGCCTCCGCCATCCATCCGCATCCGTCTAGAGCCCTTTAACCCCGATAACCTGCTAACCTGGATAACCTGCTAACCTGGATAACCCATCTTACCGTTGCAGCTGATCAGGCCACTCCAACTAACCGTTTGGCTGCCCTGCCCAAAGGTAATTGGTACTAATCAGGGGCTCTGGTGCCCAGGGGTGGAATTGTGAGGAAGAATGTGCTGGTGGGCAACACTTTCACATGCCCTGCATGCGACCTCTGACCCTCTGGCACCCACAGTCACCTGCCTTCCTGGCCCATGTCCAGATTCCTTCTGCAGGTTGGACTCATAAGTCTGGACCACCGTTTTTCTTTTTCCACCACACTTAGTCCTCCCTTAAGGTGCCTGGTACTGACCCCTAACTGTGCCTCATGTGCCTAATGGCCAGTCAGGAAAGCTTCCTCGGACACCCCCTACAGGTTCATCAGCTTACAGACCGCCACACACCTACCACCAGGCATCATGTACCCGACCCCCCGCCACACACACACACACACACACACACACACACACACACACGCACGCACGCACGCACGCACGCACACACGCACCACTGTGAACTTAAGTGACTCACTGTCTAGGTTAGTAGAGCTCAACCTTCCTACTGCCACAACACCTTAAAACAGTCCTCATGTTGTGGTGACCCCACCACCACCATAAAATTGCTTTTGTTCATTCTGTACAAGACTACGTAAGTACGTGCTACTTCATAACTGTAATTTTGCAACTATTGTGAATCATAATGTCAATATCTGTGTTTTCTGGTGGCCTTAGGCTACCACTGTGAAAGGGCTAGTCAGCCTCCAAAAAGGAGTTGTGACCCATGGGTTAAGAACCACTGTTCTAGGTTCTCCTGGTAACCAGCCAAAGTCTGAAATAGCTGGTTCAAGGAGGTAAACTGTGGGAGGAAGTTGTCTGCCTCCGTTCTATGACTTTCTTCCAAACCCAGGATGGTACTGGTGCTCACTAGAACCACATGTCCACCCTGCCTCTCCCACAAGCTGCTTCCTTTATCCTGTGTGGAAGCCTGCAGCCCCCTCTGCTCTACATCCTCGCATAGCCCCAGACTGAGTCTCCTAACGGGCCTGGCCTGTCTTGGCCCCTCCTCACTTCCCTTGTCTATCTGCCCTGCTTGGCACTGCAGAGCTCTCCTGGGATGCTCCTGAGAGTGCTGGCATCCAAAAAAGACAAGCAGTCATCATGAGGAGTGAGACACACACACACACACACACACACACACATCACGCACAAGGTTCCCATTTCTCCCCGCCAGCCTTCCTCATGGAAGCAGCAGCTTTCCCCCAAATGTGTGTGTTCTAAATGATCCAAAGAAACAGGATGAATTAGCCTCATTCCCTCTGTCCTACCTGATTCTCTTTATTCCCTTGTTCCATATTCTTGATCTTCTTGGTTCTCCCTTGTCTCCTGGAGGGAAGCGGGTGGTCCCTGCACTGGCTCTCCAGGGTAGGTTGGGGTTTGATCTACTGGCAGTAGAGATATGAACCCCTCGGGGACTTGTCCAGGACTGGTGCTCCCTCAAGGGGAGGGACTGGCTCTCCTTCCTGAGCTCAGAGTGACGTCTTTTTCCTCTGCTGCCAGGGCGGCCAGACCGACCCAGGGACCTGGAGCTCACTGACCTGGCCGAGAGGAGCGTGAGGCTGACCTGGATCCCGGGAGATGATAACAACAGTCCTATCACAGGTCAGCCCGGGCCCTGTGCCCCAAAACCAGAGTCTTAGACAAGGGCCCCCTAGTGTCTGCTCCCACCTCTACCTCCTTACACACGCATGGAGGCCTTGGTCGCCCCATGTCTTGGGAAGGTGTCTTTGTGTGTCCCTGTATCTCGGGGAAATGATAAAGACAAAGAGAAGCTGTGGAGAATGGGCTCTTAAAGCATGACCCTGTGACTCCCAGAGCAGCTCTGTTCTCCTCGTCCATTCAGACTACGTCGTTCAGTTTGAAGAGGACCAGTTCCAACCAGGGGTCTGGCATGACCACTCCAAGTTCCCAGGCAGCGTCAACTCAGCCGTCCTCCATCTGTCCCCATATGTCAACTACCAATTCAGAGTCATTGCTGTCAACGAGGTTGGGAGCAGCCACCCCAGCCTTCCATCCGAGCGGTACCGAACCAGCGGGGCACGTGAGTACTTGAGCACCAGGTGCCCTGAGTTCTCGCTGACTCATCCCAGTTCCCAGCCATGGGGACTTAGGCAACTTACTTGCCTTTCTAAAGCCTAGCCCCTTCGCCTGTGAAGCAGAATGATAATAACATACATCTCAGGGCGGTGGAGAAGACTCCCACTTTAAAAAGCTGGGGAGATAGCTTAGTGGGAAGAGGCCCCAGCTGCCAAGTCTCATGACCTGAGTTTGATCCCTGTTACCTGATGGATGGAAAATGACTGGATCTCAGAAGTTGTCCTCTGGCCTTAGCATGCACTATGGCATGTGTGAAGCCACACATGCATACATTAAACAAACAAACAAACAAACAAACAAATAGCTATAATGTAGAAGAAAAAGTATGTCTTGGGTGCCGGGGAGATAGTTCAGTTAGAAAATGCTTGCTGTAAAGCATGAGGGCTTGAATTCAACCCCCAGGATCCATATAAATGTGGGCCTGGTGACACTCATCTGTCATCCCAACAATGGAGAAGTGGAGGGCAAGGGAGCACCTCTGGGCTTTGCTGGTCAGCCACTGTCGATGAATCACTGAGTTCCAGGTACAGGGAGAGACCCTGTCTCAAAAAATACGGTGGAGAGTGATTGAGGAAGACACCCAATATTGACCCCGACCCCACACAAGTACACACAAAGATGCACGTCAAAGGAAGGAATAGAAAATACATGCCAGGCACTTACTGTGGTGCCCATCACACAGTAAACACGCAGTAAATCTTAACTGTCATTTTTATTATTGTTAATGATTCTTTATCATCTACTTGAAAGCACAGAGCTTCGGCAGAGATGTCCTTAAGAATATATATAATCTGGTGTTATGTCAGATTTCTCTTCGTAACATGCCAAGATAATGGCTGAGTTTATGCGATCACACCAGCTCACGGAGGTAGAAATGCTTGCCCCGAAATATTAAACGCTAGGATAAGCCAGCATCTCACAAAACACACTCAGTGATGGTCTATAAAGGGAACAGCATATGAAGAGTTACCGCAGTGGCCACCTGCAATGTGGAAAGCTTTGTGATAAGCGCTAACTTAGCGAAGGATTACACTGAAAAGAAATTAGCTCTGCTCTGGGCATGCAAGTCTTAGCCAGGAAGATATAGCACACATGGAAGAAAAAGAGTTAGGAGCTGAGAAGAGAGAGCCAGAATTCAGAAGGGGCCAGCTAGGTAGGAGGGGCACTGGGGGTCCTGGTCAGGCTCAGGTTGGGTTTCAGCTTTATCTGTTTGGATTCCAGCCCCCGAATCTAATCCTGGTGATGTGAAGGGCGAAGGGACAAGAAAGAACAATATGGAGATCACATGGACGGTGAGAGTACCTCCCCACCCCAGCCCCCAGGGGTCACTGATTAATACAGTGAGCCTCTCAGCCATAAAATTATCTCCATTACTACTTCATAACTGTAATTTTGCTACTGTTATGAATTGTAGTGTGAATATCTGATATGTTAGGTGTCTGATATGTGATCCCTGGGAAAGTCATTCCACACCTCCCCACCCCCAAGGGGTTGTGTGCGACCCACAGGTTGAGAAACACTGGTCTCACTGATTGGGACCACTGTCCTCCGAGAACCAAGCTAGTCAGAATTGAGCATTCAGAAATCAAACAGAACAAGTATCTAGGAGTGGGAGTTCAGAGCGGAGATGGGAGCAGAGGTCACCAAATGTCACAGGCTGCCAGTCTAGCAAAATTCATCAAGAAAGCCAACAAATTAGAACAGTTTGATTTTGAAGAAGGGACCTGAGCTTTAGGAGGAAAAGGCATGCAGAATATCCACACTGAGCTTGATGTGCACTGGCTCTGTGCCGTGGGTTGTTGGAGGCACTGGCGCCATTCCAAAGTCCAGCTCCTTTCTACAGCATGGGCTAGGTGACCTGAAAGGTCCATTCCCCTCTTCAGCCTAGACCCCTGAGTACACCTTCCAAACTAAAACTGGATAGGTATATGTTTTCAAACTGACTTTTCCTAAACCACTCCCAAGACTAAAATTGGAAAATACATTCACTCAAGTGGCGCTGAGCTGCTGCTGTGAATCACGACCACGGAGATAGGGTGCTCGCTCCTCAGAGTCGCCGTCAGCCCTGTCACTCTGAAGCCTGTGCCTCCAACATCCTTGACCAGCAGCTTTGGGCTGAACCTGAATTCTAGACAGCTCATCTATGGCTCGGTGTGGCAAGCTTTAGGAGCTTGGTTCCTGAGCCAGAGTCTTAGGACCAATGGGCTTCGGTTGCCTTCAACCAGCTCTGATGTATGGAGAAGGATAAGACAGAACTGGACTTCCACTCTCATCTGTAAAAGAGTAGTTTGATTAGGGCAGAACCCTCTCCCTGACTCCAGAGATCATGATCATCAGTCCCCACTCAGCTCCCCACTCCTTCTGTCTTAGGAGGAAGTTTGCCCAAAGTAAAGCCTTTGCTCCCGATGCAGTGTGGGTGGTGCTTGCAGTCGAGTGATTAAATCTCTGGTGAAGCTTTTGTCGTAAGAAGTCTGGATGCCACCGAGTTCCTATGATTTTAGGCTCCTTGGGGAGTCAACCCCTGCACTGCGAAGGAGCTGGCCAATGGCTGGAAAGCCTGGGTAGAGTGTTCGGCACAGATGAAGAGGGCAAGCTGTGGGCGGCTTTACCGACACCCTATCTGTCTGTCGGTCTCTCCCTGCACAGCCTATGAATGCTACCTCCGCCTTCGGCCCCAACCTGCGCTACATTGTCAAATGGCGACGGAGAGAGACCCGAGAGACTTGGAACAATGTCACTGTGTGGGGCTCTCGCTATGTGGTGGGGCAGACACCTGTCTATGTACCCTATGAGATCCGAGTCCAGGCTGAAAATGACTTTGGGAAAGGCCCCGAGCCTGACACCGTCATCGGGTATTCAGGAGAAGACTGTGAGTATTGGCCCACCTCCCTCCCCAAACAGGACCCTCACTGTCAAGCTCTTCCCTAATTCTCACGGGCTGGATGTATCATGGGAAGGCAACCAGGTCCCAAGAGATAGAGCGACCCTACCATGACCTAGGCTGTGCAGCACCTGATAACAGACAGGAGGAGAATTACCTTTTGAACACATCCCCCTCAGTACACACCCCAGTGCTGGAACTTTACAACTGTAAAAGCGGAGGGTCTGGAGGCAACACTTTCAAGGATTCTCCAATAGCAAATGTCATGCTTGAAAAAAGAATCCAGGTCCCCAGGTCCCTAGACAGGTTGCTTTACTGCCAAGCCTTGCAGGCACTAAGAAAGACTTTAGGACTCCCTTTTGAAAGAGCTATTTAGATGCTCCAAGGAATCAGTGTACAGGCTAGGCTCCCACAGCCAGGGGAACCACAGGCAGGGAGACTAGAGTCTCCCTGACCCACTATCTGCCAGTATTCCAACACTGCTTCCGGCCCTTGGAATTGAACACGAAATGGGATGTTCTTAGGCAGTCGGCCCTGGGCGAATCAACACTCTAGACCTGTATGTGAAAGTGTGTGCCTGGCCTCTGTGCCTAATGCATCAGCATCAGTCCCACAGCTTGTAAGCAAAGCAAAGTTTTGGTAGAGTCAACCGGACTCAACAGCTGGGTCTGGGTCTGATGCAAGAAGAGATGAAGGGATTGGTGGGGTAAGCAGAAAGAAGGGACGAGAGCAGATCCTACTAGGAGTGGACACAGGAGGCAAGACTGGGCTCCAGGTGAGGTCCGTGGTCCTATTATGGTGAAGAAGGAAGCCATGAGGACCATGTCCCAGAAGCAATGATGGACTGGGCCCACTGGAAATGAGCAGAGGGCCCCACCCAGTCCCACCTCTACACAGAGGACACTTTTCTACAGGAGTCTAGTGGGGCTGCCAGTCAGTGGGTGTGACTGCAGGCTTCCCGGATGACCCCATAATTTCCACCATATCTTTCCACCCTGTGCATCTCTGCAGCAGCTTTACTTTGGTTGCAGAGTAGGGGTCACGGAGCAGCCATGTTCCTTTTCTGAATGAAATTGAGGCATCTTCTTTCTGCAGACAGTGTTTCTGTTGGTACCCTCAGAATGGATTATTGATAATTTTTTTAAAGAGTATCCAAGGAGAACCCTAAGATCTCTGAGCCTACTGAGGCCTAGCAAGAACTTGTGATTTCCCTTTGAGCCTCAGAGAGGCAGGGGACACATGAGTCACCACCACTTGTGAGCGTTGCCCCAGGAGCTGTGGCTATGTGTTGGGGATCTGGCAGAGGAGTGCAGGGCTGCCAACCTGCAGCCCAGCAGAGGAAGCTAGAGGAAGCAGTGCCCACTCCCCTTTACTCCTACCCTGGCACCTCCTATGGTCCAAACTCCTCAAGATGCCTCAGCTGACAAGGTCCAGAAAGAGCAGTGGGGACAGGTAGCAAGTGGAAAGGAAGTTAGATGGTCCCTGTGCTTGGGTGCCACAAATCATTGCTCTGGTCACCTGGATTGCCACCTTTTGTCCTAAGACTTCACTGCTGTCTGGAGTACCCAGTATTCAGTAGAGTAGAGGTACAGGTTCAGAACACATCCTAGGGGACCCTACAGTCCAAGAGCCAACCTTGTATGTTTAACCTGCTCTCTGCTCCCACACATTGCAGATCCCAGGGCTGCGCCCACTGAAGTTAAAATCCGAGTCCTGAACAGCACAGCCATCAGCCTTCAGTGGAACCGAGTCTACTCTGACACGGTCCAGGGCCAGCTCAGAGAGTATCGAGTGAGAAGGCCAGCACCCCGCCCAGTCCCACCTAACCACCCCCTTGCTAACCAGGGGAAGGGGTAGCAGCCGTGGTGTGTAGGGGATCCCAAGGGACCCTAGGAGTACTTATGGGGTCTAAAGTCGATTCAAGATGATTTCTGGGATTTGAAATTATCCAGCTGGGAACATATACATGCATACATACACTTACGTATATTATGCATATGTTCATGTATCACTTAGCAACAGGGATACGTTCTGAGCAATGCATCATTAGCCAATTTTGTTGTTGTGCCAGCATCACCACACATAGTGAGACAAACCTTGCTGGGTGTAAGCCCGTTCCTCAGGGCGGCAGCTTACTGCAGTCAAGACACACAGCAAGCATAAGGCGTGCGAGGCTGTGGCCAGTGTGATGTTGAAAACTGTTTTACAGTAAGCTGCATTTCCCAAATAGGATTAAAAACAAAAGCAGGGCTTTCCTAACATTCGTGAACCTGGAATCAATTCCCAGCACTGCAAAAACAAAACAGTGACATAGCTAGCATTACAAATGTGTAACCTGGCCGGGCAGTGGTGGCACACACCTTTAATCCCAGCACTTAGGAGGCAGAGGCAGGTGGATTTCTAAGGCCAGCCTGGTCTACAGAGTGAGTTCCAGGACAGCCAGGGCTACACCGAGAAACCCTGTCTCAAAAAAACCAAAAACAAAACAAAACAAAACAAAAAAACCCAAATGTGTAACCCGGTTACCTAATGATGATCATCACCAAGCAGTACAACTGTATTGCTTTGCTTTTGTGACTGGCAGCCCAGTAGACCTTTTTTCCACAGCGCCAGCATGACTGTACACGTAATACTCTGTAAAATGACATCACGAAAGCTACAATCATCACTCCGTGAAACAATCCTATGGGATTGGAAGCTCACACCTATAGGAACACACATGGTTTATTGAAAGGTCAAGCTTCGCTGGAACTCCTTAGGAGGGTGCTGGGTTTCAGTCAGGACTGCAGAGCACGCTTGTTTGATATCCCTATGTGAACAGCCGTGCAGACCTTCCTGTGTATAACGGAAGCACCCCTGAGCTGCACCCGTCCCCTCAGAGTCTCCTGCTGAGCTCTTTGCTTCCCCAGCCTGGTTGCAGAAAGCCACACTAATGGGCCAAGCCCCTGGAGGGATGTACGCTGCTTCCCTGTTACCTCAGCCAACTCTGCTCCCTGACACAGATTCTAAAGGCCCTGGCCTCCGGTGCCCCCAAGCTGGGAGCACTTTCTGCCAGGTCACTTGCGCTCAGACGGCTGGGCTAAGGTTGTAGAAGTGACACACGTGGGACTTTCCTTCAGGAGGGTATAGCTGCATTTCAGTGAGGGTGATAGAGCGTGGGTTCCCACTGGGTCTGTAACTTCTGGGGTCATCAAGAGTTGGCTGATGGACAGCTGGGGACACACAATAGGGGGTCCGTCCCTTCTTGGAGAATGAACTTGGCTGTGAACTAAAGGAAGGAGGGCCGGGCGCACCTGACCTAGCTCCTCCCCAACAGTCTAACTTAACCTTAACCTGCTGGCCTGGAGATTTTTCTTACTGAAGTATTTACCAACAAGTCTGGATTTCCTCACCACTTTGCTGGCGACGCTGCTGTGCCACGTTGTCCCGTGGCTTCCCTACCACTGCTAATAAGACCTTCACTTTGCCCTTCACCTCTGCCACCTCCAAGGCCACCCTTCCCATCCAAGCTCCGCTTCCTGCAGCCCTGTACCCCTACTGACTTGGACATGTGTCTGCCGTCTGAAAGATCTTCAACGGTATGTGAAGAAATCGCTTGGCTTCCGAGAATTAAATCAACCACGGCTCCTAGACCCCGACTGCTTGGGACAACCTGCTCCTTGTGTGCCCACCTTCTGTCTCCCTAAACTGTACTAATCCAACTGAAAGCAAAATGGTCTTTGAGCACCAAGCACAAAATGGTCTTTCTGCACCAGGACCCCTGGTTCATATTTATGGTTCTGGCATGGACTCTCCCTGGGCAACATGTTACCCAGCTGGGACATACTCTCCAAAGATGTGGTGGCATGGCTCCAAAAATGGGTGAAAATTTTAACCTTGTTTCATGCTCAAGCATTATTCTATTCATGATCGGGGACCCGAAGGCTGTCCTGCCATCCTCTACAGGGAGGAGGAGGTTGTTTGAGACTGAGAGCAGCCTGTAACAAGCAGAGGGAGGACCAGTCACTACCACCACTAACCACTAACCTGGCTTGCAGCCAGCCCCTTACCAACCTGCCTCTGTCTCAAAGGCTTACTACTGGAGGGAAAGCAGTTTGCTGAAGAACCTGTGGGTGTCTCAGAAGAGACAGCAGACCAGCTTCCCTGGTGACCGTCCCCGGGGCGTGGTGGCCCGCCTGTTCCCCTACAGTAACTACAAGCTGGAGATGGTTGTGGTCAATGGGAGAGGTGATGGGCCTCGAAGTGAAACCAAGGAATTCACCACCCCGGAAGGAGGTAGGTCTGACCTCCAGCTCTTCCAGATGGGTTTGGACAAGGGTAGTGCCAACCGGTGAGCCTGGAGCAGCTCCAGCGTGGTTTGGCATGGACGGCCAGGGTGACCTCGGCAAGCGATGACCATCACCGAAGTGACCCACCCTCACGGAAACGTGTTTATCAAGAGATCTGAGCAGTGTGGCCGTGGCATTCCAGACTCGGGCTATGAGACTGACTGCAGCACCTTCTCTGAGGAGAAGCCACATGTGTGTCTGGCCACTCCGATGTCCTGCTTACCAGCACCCTAGACCCGAATGAGCTTCCCCCACAGCATCAAGAAATACTCCTGGGAAGTTGGCCTATGTGTATAGAGTACTGCCAAGTGTCACCCCACCCTCCTGAGGGTTTGTGGTTTGATCTAACCCGGGGTCTAAACATCTAGAAAGTTCTATTACCGCCTTGGTTTCCCTGCCAGCTCTTTTATCCACTCGGCATGAGCTATGCCTTCTCTGTTTCTCCTCCCTCCCCCCTTAACTGTTTCCTGTTTTTCTTCTCTTCCTCCTTTCGCTTCTCCCTTGCTCGCCCCTCTTGTCTTCGCTATCCCTGTTTCTCCCTCCTTCCTCGGTTTGTTTCCTATCATTAGTCTCTCCCCATCACCCACCCCCCACCCCTTTCCAGATGCTCTGACCTGAGTCTCTATCTCCTCCCTGAAAGAGCTTGGATTCCCAGCTCCGAAGCCAGGGCCTGCTCTTGCAGCCAGTGATGAGAGCCCTCGGCTCGGGGCTGGGAACTGTACCCTTGCCACAAGACAGTTATGATCGGTTCCCTGCCTGGGAGCGGCTCTATGGTTTAGAGGTATATTTGCAGGATTAAAGCCGCCTAATTTGTGCCAACTCCAGGGTAGCTGCTAAAAGGAGACTCACTTGACTTCTTCCTCCATTTCAACAGCAGGAGCTGAGCCTGCATGGCTTTACAGCAGGTGAAAGTGCATGCCGGGCAGGCAGCAGGCTCTGCCCTCAAGGAGCTAGGGCCGGGTTCAGCAGTAGTCCAGCACAGGGAAACCTAAGGTCATGCCTTCATGCCTGTACTTTGTTTTCTGTGTTCTCCTCATCCTCCCTGCCCTCACCTCCTGGCTCCCTCCTCCTTCCCCAAGTACCCAGTGCCCCCAGGCGTTTCAGAGTCCGACAACCCAACCTGGAGACCATCAACCTGGAGTGGGACCACCCAGAGCACCCCAACGGAATCCTGATTGGATACACTCTCAGATACGTGCCCTGTATGTTCTGTTTCTCTGCTCTCTTCTAAATCAGATACAACCACAAACCGTTGCTCACTAGTTTCTTGAGGAGTGGAGATCGGAGGTCTATGGAGATCGCAATGCAGAGGGCATTGCTTAGGAATGTGAGCGCTAAGGGAGAGCTCCCTATAACTGAGGGAGCAGGCAGGACCCAGTCTCTGCTCTTCTTACATAGCACCACCTGCAGGAGGCAGCAATGGGTACTCTAACGAGGGGCACAATCGCAGAGCAGAGCAGCCCTCCGGGAGCTAGTCGCCTCCAACACCTACAAGGCTAGGCAGGAGAGTTCCTCTCCCATTGGCCCTTCTATCTGATGGGTAAATAGTAAACGCTCAGGCATCTAAGGATGCTCAGGAGTGTCCAGGTAGGAACAAGGCTGTCATCGCACTTGAAAAATGTTAAGAGTTCTAGTGTAGACAGTGCTGTCCCTCTCTGGGAAGCTCAAAGAGCCAGAGACCTGTCACTGACACTTTAGTAGTCAACAATGTGTCCTCCATGCTGTTCTGAATTGATCTCTGGACCTGACCCTTCCCCTCCTGTATTGAAGAAGGTGGTCTTTTACAAAAGAAGCAGTAGCAATCAAGGCCCTGGGGAATTTCCCCGGTTCTGTTTGGACAGAAGAAAAGAATTCCAAACATTTGACCTTGACAAAGGGCTTGGGAAGTGTAAACAGAGCTTTTAGAATTGACCATGTGACTTTCAGGAAGCTAGAGACACTGGGCTCAGTGACAAATGTGAATCCTGAGGAACACTGGAAGTTCCTCAGTAATTCTAATGGGAGGTCCTGATAGGAAGGGGTTTATGCCCAATGCCCTGCCCTTAAACCAAGTCTTGAATATTGCTAGGCAGAGGCCCCATTCCCCTTCCAGAAACTCCAGAAGCTGTCCTAGAACCCGTGCAGGGACTAAACCTCCCACTCGCCTCTCTTCCCAGTTAATGGAACCAAGCTGGGAAAGCAGATGGTGGAAAACTTCTCTCCCAATCAGACCAAGTTCTCGGTGCAGAGAGCAGACCCTGTGTCTCGTTACCGCTTCTCCCTCAGTGCCAGGACGCAGGTGGGCTCAGGAGAAGCAGCCACGGAGGAGTCCCCAGCACCTCCAAATGAAGGTAGGTCCACGGCGGCAGTCCTTGAAGTAAAAGGCCCTAGCTAATCTGGACACCTAGAGAAACACACCAGAAGCCAGGTTTGGCCTTCCAGGATGGAACGGAAGTGAGGCCACAAATCCTCAGCCCCACCACAGGAGACAGCCTGTCTTGGGTGCTGGGTGATATCAGTACTGTATCAGGAAAAGCCATCACTCTTAGATGTACAGGCAGACTTGGTTCTCCACTTTGCCTTGACTTGCTCAGCTACTTATCAACTGTCCATCCTTGCAGGGGAAAAAGGAAGGGCATGTGAGATGAGAGGCAATCAGGGGGACATGAGAAGTAACCACCCTGATGAACCCCAAAGAGTCAAACTGCTCATCTACTAAGAATATCACTGAGAGTCCTCCCTAAGGACTCTGGGAACATACTGTCTTTTGCCAAGGGCATATAGAGCCAAGGAGATAGGGCAAAGTGTTTGCCTGGATCAAGAGCAGAGCCGGAAATATGTCCTCCCTTTGCAACACGAATAAGATGAGGTATCTGGTTGCAGAGATGTGGGAGCTGGGAACAACTCTTTGCCAAGCCAGCTTCACAAAAAGAGCAAGTGAACTCAGTCAAGGACAGTCCCCATCACTAAGATCCCAAGCCAGGGCTGCGCCTGACTTGAGTGTACACTAGAGGGTGCTCTCGGCTCATTTGCATGCATTGCTGGTTTTGGTGAAACCTCCCAAAACATTGGACCGCAAAAGCCTCAACACTGGTAGCACCTTGTAAAACGGTGAGCACCCTTTCCCTCTCCAGAGATGCAACAGAGATGCAACAGCCATTTTCGGAGGGCCCACCCACATGTACCAAGGCAGACACTGCACCCAAAGCGAGGGATATGAAGCTGAGAGGAAGTTCACAATGTCTAGAGACATCCTCAAGAATGTCTCTTTGTCTTTCTGCCTGAATGAAGGTGCTGCCCAGGACAGGAAGTTTGGGGGAGATTCAATATGTAGGGGAAAACCTAAAAGACGATACGAACAAGTATCCCTGGGACTGTCACATGATCCTGACCCAGGCCTGCCTCCCATGAGGTCCTGTGATGTGATCCTGATCCGGATGGGCTCTTCTGAGCATTCTCATACTCTGTCCCAGGAGAGCATTGTGCTTCCTAAGGGGACTGCCAGGCCCTGCTGCCTCAGCTCAGTATTCTTGTACAGCTGCAGCAGCAGTTGGAGGACTGTCAGTCCCCTGTGTCCCTCTCTGGGCTCCTAAATAAGGAGTAGTCACACAACAAACTCCCAGTCCTGGTGTCCTCTTCCAATCCCTGGACATTCCAGAAGTTG
The DNA here is from genome assembly GCF_008632895.1 of Mastomys coucha. Lineage (NCBI taxonomy): Eukaryota > Metazoa > Chordata > Mammalia > Rodentia > Muridae > Mastomys > Mastomys coucha. Next base: position 29,054,884 of record NW_022196891.1, on the reverse strand, counting down.
GTTAGGGCTGGTGGGCTCTGCAACCAGAGACTGTCAGGTACACTCCCTCTGTACTTCTAGAGACATCCAGGAAGCCTCTCTCCCCAGCTCAGGACAAACAGACAATGCCCCTTTGTCCAACCTCAGTGACCATAATGGAGAAATTCTGCAACTCTGGGAGACAAGAGAACAGAGATGGTTCTGGATTTATGGAAAATTTCAGAGATTTATTCTAAAGCTCTTAGTCGTATTTGTGTTGCTAGCTTCGTGAAATACAATTAATGGGGGGAAACCGAGGCAGCAGAAAACCAGGTCAGGTGCTTTCAGAGCTCCAGGGCCTTCAGCAGCATCATACTTTGAAAGTACGAGCTGCGGACGGTCCCTCACTCACCACTACCCAGCATCTTGAAGGGGCTCTTTTTGCCCAGAATTGGCTGCCCCCACCACCACCTACACTACATCTTCTTCCTCAATTCCTGGCATCTTAGAGGGTCACTTAACCCAGCCAGGGCAGGACTAATCCTTGGGGAAAAAAAGCTGGAATATAACACTTTGCTTGCACTGTGCCTGCAGGCACCTCTTATATGGCAAGGCCTTGAATATGGATAGAAACATGATGTGTTAGGTCTCTAAGCCCCAGGTGGGAACCTGCCTGACTCCAGTGGGGTTGAGCATGACTCCCTAAACATCATTTAGCATCCACAGGGCCGCATCTAGCACCTGCCCATCCCCCCGGAGTCAGGCTTGAGCCAGGCCCTTTCTGCTCTCCTCTGTGGTCTCACCTATGCTGTTTTCTCTTCCCTCTCCGTCCTCTCTCCCTCTCTCTCTGGCCATCTTGGGTGCTGTGTCTGAAGCTACTCCAACTGCAGGTATTGTACCATGAACAGAGGTAACGGGCATGGCACGGGGCAGTGCAGATGGAGCCCATGCTGGCTAGAGCCCAGCAAGAGAAAGTGGCACGGGCTAAAAGCATGCTCCAGGCTCACCCTTTCAGCGGAGAAGCCAAACTTGAAAGGAAGGGGTATAGAGAGTGTTGACTAGAGAATGCAAATGTGCGCTCTCCTTTCACATAATGCTTGTCCCTAGTAGTAGGAGGCTGGCTCGGAAGGGATCTCACATGAAGAACCCTCTGAAGCCTAGAGAAAAACCTACTGTGGCCACCTGAGCCTTGCTGAACCTGACATCTCTAATCATAGAGATGACTCTAGAAGGTGTGCTATAGAGGGAACAGCTGGCTCCTAGCCTGGGTGATGCCACAATCCCCTGAAAGGGTGAGCACACTGTGCATGCTGGCCTTTGCATGCTGCATGGGGGGACCCAGCGCCATTCCACCAGCTAGCGTATGTTCCAGCCAGTGAGAATAAGCAAGCACGTCTATGAGTGAGACCAGGGCTCCAGGGCCTGGAGCCTCACTGTGTCAGGGTTTGATGGTCTTGACCACCCCACTCTGGGAACTCAGCTCTTCAGTATTCAGTATGGAGATAGGACCTTCTCCTTTGGGGTCAGGAGCTGTGTAGGTGGGTCTGTGTTAAAAGCCAACCTGCTAACAACGTTCTCCTTCAGTCCTCATGTTGTTGGCTTGAGGGCCGTCAAAGGGCTGCCCTCGAGCCAGAGAAACTAGGCAAGGGCTGCCGGGGCTCCTTTCCTAGTCTTCTGAGCTTGAATTTTCCCATAAGTTAGGATCTGAGGGCAGAATGTCCCAGGCATTACAAAGGCTGGAAGCCAGGGTGCACGAGAACCTGCATAAAGAAACAACCTTTGTTAAGACACACCTTTAGGTGAGAGAGTCAGGAGCCAGGCAAGAATCTGAGATTGCTCTGTATTTCCCAGCTCACTTGGTTTGCTTCCTACCAACACCCACTTATTTCTACCCACTGCTTCCTATGTCAATTCTGCTTCTGTTGCATATCCCCCTTATGGTTTCATGTTATGCCAGCTAGAGCCGCCAGTAATAAGAAACCACCACGCTTCCCTACCTCAGCCCTCCACCTCTTCGTCCTACCCAGTAACCAGGCCAGCCAGCTCGGCTAGTGCTTCCCCCACCAGACCTCTTCCAGGGTGTCAGACATAGAAGTTGTCCAAGGCCTGGGAACCACAAGAGCAAACAATTCTTGCCGTGCTAGAGGGAGGGTTGTCCTATCTTCCTGTCTTATGTGTGAGTCTCTTCCACAGTGGAGACAACAGGTACTTTTGGGGCAAATCCACTCAAAGCTCATTCATTGGTCAAGCATCTTCCTGTCTTCCTCCTCATTGGCCACTTCAGACCCAGTGTAGAGAATCCAGCATCGAGAAGTCTCCCTTGTGAACAAGAGGGGCAGTCTGTGCATCTCTCCTGTGAGCTGCAGTTGCAAGGAGAAGTGTCATTCCAACTCCCCCTCCACGCCCTCCTTCCAATTTTAAACGATCTAAACTCAGCATGCCGTGCAGAATGGGCCCAGGGTCTCTGCTGTCAATCAAGTGTGTTTCCCAGGCACCCACTTCCACATGACACACTGGGAAGGGCAGATTGTACTTTTTGGTAACTGAGATATTCCAGTTATATCAGAGGTTGTCAGCTTTGCATGCACAACACCTTCTGGGGGTTGTAGAGCTTGGGTCTATTCAAAGGGAGCGGCGTCCAGCCCTCCACCCTCTCCCTTCTCATCCTCACCAAACCTCGTCACTTCCCCCCAAATTGATCAGCTCCTCTATCTCCCAGTAAAGATAATCCTTCTCGTCCACCTGTATCTTCAGTCTGCTAGGATTGCTTCCCATCTGTCTAACAGTCTGTGACTTGGCTGGGGTAGTCTTCGTGCCATGTGGACAATCTTGGACCAAACATTCCATCTTGGAATGCCTGGAAGCTGTTCTTGTGTTTGACTCCGTTCAGAGCTGCAAATGCTGGGTGGGTAGCTGATAGAAGCTCAGTTCTGTGGCAGGTTTAGGACAACGAGAAAATGAGCAAGACATGTCATCTCTCCATCTCTACACGGTGCTCCCCCAAATACTCAAGCCCTTAGCTGTGTGTCTTCCCTAGGGTCTGAGACAGTCTGTAGGGTTGGCCTTCCTTATATTGGCAGACCCCCAGCTTCCAGATCTAGGCTTCACTAAACCACCTCCAGTATTGGACATTCATTGCTCTCTCTAGGTCACTGGCCAGCTGTGATTACCAATCGGTACCATCCCAGGCTTTTTCCAAACTCATAGTTCCTGCTGTGGCTAGACACAACTTCTAGCCCAGGAATGCCTTCCTAACCTGTGACCTCCATCTGTTAACGCCAACCCCTGCCTCAGGACTCACCCGTCTTCCATCCTCTTCCCGACTCAGTCCCGGGTTGAAATGCTCTGTCTGACAGGCCTTGTGAAAAGCTCACGCCCTTCCTGCCTACGTCACAGGCTTTGGATGGTTCTCTCTCCAGCTGTGTTGCCTTTCCTCTTGGTCTTGCCCTCCCTGTATCCTGTGGCCGTCCAGCCTGGGGATAACAGACACAGTATTGAGTAGGTCAAGGGCACGCTGATTCACCAGCGTCTACTCTTTATGGAACTTCACTGGGGACACCCCTGGAGGCTTCCAGTAGCTCCTGCCCTCTCTCCTCATCTCTCCTCACCTATACCCTGAAGCTTGCACAGAACCCAAGGGGAAGAACCTAGGAACTATCACTAGAGAATGTCTTCCTTTAATGCGTGGTAGGAGTGGCTGTCAGAGGAGGGGGCTATGGCTGGAAGCATCCACGTGGTCACTTCTCACCCTTGTCTCCAAGCTGCTGAACAAAGTTTGAATCTCCGCATTTCTGTCCCAAGGGCATTTGCTGAAGTGACCTAGAGAATGTGTGATGCAGAGGGACTAGGGGAGATGTGTGCGTGTGTCCCTGTATGTTAAAGGACCGGCAGTCATAGGAGAGCATTGGGGAAAATGGACTTGAACTCATGGGCCCTAGAAAATGTACAGCTCCTGTACCTGAAGGAAAGGAAACCCAGGTTCCTGGGCTATAAGACAGGGTGGGGCAGGGACCCAAGTTACAAGGAGGATTTTCTCGTGACACCGTTTAAATAGTCACAGAAAAGAGGACCTTGTGAACCTGTCATCTTCCAGAAAGTACTAGAAAATGCATTATTCATAAAGAACTAAGTGAGAACTATCTTGCACAGAGGGACAGAACCTCTTCCTGTGTCTTCACTTGTGGTTACAGTCACGGTGAATACAGATCCAGCCCCATGACAGCCGAGCTTCACCTCATAATTTCTCTGCATTTCTGCTTGTGAATTCATGCTTCCACGGGCATGTTGGTGGATAGGATAAGCCAATTCCTTCATGCTGAGTGCTAAGAGCACTAAGATGACTCTCTGGCCTAGGGCTACCTTGGGTTTGAACCCTGGAAAAAACTATGACAGGGAGGCTTCTCGTCTGCTCCCTGCCCCGCCCTACCAGGTCCTCCTGGTATTCTTGATGCCTGAGAATGCCTGGGGTTTGGGGAATACACTGTTATTGACTTTGGACTTCCCTTGGATTCTCTGAGATATAATGGATGGTCATCTAACCCCAACACTGACGGCTCAGTAATAGCTCTGCTTTTACACGTAGGGATGCTTCAGAAACCTTGGAAATGCACCCATCTTCCCTATAGGGCTTATAACATCGGAGGCCTATGGAAGTGAAGTCAGTCACATTCTGGTTGAAACGTCTTAGGCTCAGGAGCCTGATTCTCCTGGGGAAAGTTCTTTGCCTTCCATCCCAGGCCTTGCCCTCTTCTGTAAGGATGGGAGACACAGGGGATATTATTTTTCAGGGTCTCAGGAGATTTGAAGCAGAGTGGCATGTCACTATTTCTCAGAAGTTAGGGTTACTGTTTATGCCTCAGTCTCTGCCAGCCGCCAACACCGGAAGGTAGACATGGCTCAGATCATTAGCAGTGATGTGGCGAGAGAGACCGCTCTGCTCTCTCTCTCGTTTGCCTGGTCATCCTCACACTATTAGTCCCAACAAAGACTGAACTGGAGAACAAGGAGAAGGCCCTCACTAGCTTCCCTGTCCGTTCAATAGAAGAACACGTTGAAAAGGTGGTCGCATTTGTGGACTAGGCACCAGGGCCAACTAACATGAAGAGTCCGCTTTAGATGGAGGTGGAGGAGTGGGAGCAAGTCAGCCCAGATAAGAGCCTGGCTGAGCCCGATGGAGATGTCCACAGAGAGGAAGCCAAGCCTGGCACCAGGCTCCTTTACCCTGCAATTTGTGTGCCTTTTTGTGGCTACGGTTGCTCATCACAGGCCACACTGTCATCCATACTAGGTTCAAATAAGAACAGGAAGGACTTGGGGTCTGTGGACAGTTTCTAGACAGAAAGGCAAGAAGTTCAGGTTGGAGATGGTGGGAGCCATCAGTAGGCAAAGAAGGGAGAGGTGGGGGAGGGGAGTGGAAACCACAGAGATGGTGAGGGTGGGACGACTTTAGAGTGAAGAACTGGGAGTGGCTGTCTGCTCTGAGTCCCTGGAGGACAGAGCCCAGCCTCCCGCCCACCATTCCCCTGAGCTGAGGCTCCAGGGCTGGACCCACCTGGTATTTCTGAGACTTTGTAGGTGGTATGTGGTCTACACAGTTTGTGCCATCCCTGGGGTTCAAATGGTCCAGTGTGTGTCCTTTGACCACTATCCTGGTCCCTGGTTGAATGCATGCTGGGTGCTTCAAGCTACACAGACCATGAGAAGAAAATGAACCACACACCAGCTTCATTCTCTTCCTCTCCCATGGCTGTATGTTGGTTGCTGGGGTCCTGGACCAGTGCGGATGCTTGGGGAGGCTTCTGTCTTCTGAGCCCATCTCGCCACTGGGCTGCCTGCCTTGCACGTGGGGGCCGGATGTGCTAGCCGCGTGCTACCAGACCAACCAGACTCGGTTGTTTCACACTTCCCTCTCAGCTCCTCCCACGTTGCCCCCGACTACCGTGGGTACCACAGGCCTTGTGAGCAGTACTGATGCTACTGCCCTTGCTGCCACCAGTGAAGCCACAACAGTTCCCATCATCCCAACCGTCGTACCTACTACTGTCGCCACCACCATTGCCACAACTACTACAACAACCACTGCCGCCGCTGCCACCACCACCACCACCACCACCACCACCACGGAGAGTCCTCCCACTACCACCATTCACGAAACCGGTATTGTGTACTGCCCCTCTGAGCCCACTTCCCAGCTTCTCCAGACAAACCCAGACTTCCCTGGCCAAGCGATGGGCTTCAGGGTGGTGTTTACCAGCCCTGCCATGCTTTACTTTGCAAACTAGGCCCAGAGTCCCTGCCCAGAGCACACATGGGTGGTCATTCACCCACACAGCACTCCTTAATGCTAATCAGATCTACCACGGGGCACCAGGCTTTTCAGAGAGAATCCCAAACATATGCCAAGTAGTTGGCCAGGGATGGGTACCCAGGAAGCGAAGTGGTGAGAGGGAAAGGTTCTAATGGCTGTGTGCCTGCCCAAAAGAGCTTCTGGCTATACCATGTCTGTCCACCTCAAGGGACAGAGGCCAGAAGGAGGAGCAGGGAGTGGCTGCTGTCCCATGCGGCTCTGGTTTCGGAACCCCTGCCCCTTCCTTGCACCCCTGCCCCCAAGGACTCCTTGCAGGTATTTCTTTTTAGAAGTTAGAGCGAGCAGGAAATGGTGTTCCCAGGTCATGCCATGATGCTAACGATGCTCCACTGCTTTTCTGTCCGTTCCTAAAACATATACCTGGAGGAGGAACTGCGGGAGTTCTAGGGATGGCTCTAGGACCCCTGTGCTCTACAGCCCTGCTCTTTGAGCACGAAAAGATCGTTGGAGAATCCAACCATTTCTGAATCCTAAGCACCAACCTTGTATTAACACAGAGTAGAGGGTCTCTAAGTTCCTGAGCCCTGGGGCAGCTATAAAAATAGCAGACTTCCAGGAAGTACCCAGAATGCTCCCATTCCTGGAGAATACTGGAATGTAAACATGGAGGTTAGGGGCAAAGTCAACTCAGGTGAAGCCTTCCAAGCCATCAAATGCTGCTGTCAGTGGCTTGGGGGTGTGGTTCACTGTCCTCTAGAGTGTAGTGAGGGATTTTCACCAGAGCTGGTCTTTTTGAATCCTTAAAGGGCTTCGATTCACAGATGTGAGCCAAGAATCCAGAAACAATGAATCTCGCTCCCTGGCAGCTCCTGACCTAGAAACATCATTCTTACAGCAGGCAGGACTGACCCCATGACTCACAGCCCAGGTGTCTGAAGCTGCAGAGGGCCTGGCCTCAGCCCCAGCCTGATGGAGAGCTCGGGGACAACTGGGAAGAACCTTAGCTTCCAGGGAATCTTTTAAATGAAATTTCACCGTCATCTCGTCTTCTACCATAACATGAAATGATTCGTAACTTTTCCTTCTGCAGGGTATCTATCCTTTGTCTCTTTTGAGCCAGTGGAATAATGCATGCTAATCATGGCCTCCTTTTGACTTCACGGTCCCTCAGAGTTTACCTTCTTGGCCCCTCCCTTTTGAACACCCCAGTTCATTAGCAGTCATCATTCTGGCCCTTCTGTGTGGTTCCCGCCTCAAAATCATCTTGGTCTCCCATTGCTTGGGTTTTTCTTTTCTCTGTGTATATAATGTGTGTGTGCATGTTAGCAGGTGCGAATAGAGGTACATACATGACAGAGAACAGCCTTAAGTGTTGGTGCTGGCTTTCCATCTAATTTGAGACGGTCTCTCATGGTTTGCTGCTCTACACACTGGGCCTGCAAGCTTCACATTTGTCTTCTTTCAGCCTCGGGTCTCCTGGTCTGTGATAACAGACCCTTGTGTTTCTGTATTCAGCTTCTGTTTGTGCTTTGGGGATCCTAACTCGGTTTGACAGGCTTGCTCGACAAGCGTTTCTGTCACTGCCATCTTTCCAGCCTCTGCTTGGCCTCTCCTAAGAACATCCCGAACCTCATTGCCTTTGAGGGCATCATCAGATTTGACTCAGTATTACCTTGGGGGTCATACCGTTTAGTGTAGATGCAAATGCTATTATTGTACAGAGTCATGGGCTAAGGAGCAAGGAAGACGTCCAAAGCGGAGCTAAGCAACTCCATTACTGCTACAAGAGCCTTGAACTTCCAAGGAGAGGGAATCAGGAGAGGAGACAGTGTGATCAAGATGGAACATGGAGCAGAAAAGTAGCCTGTCTGCCTCCCGCCCAGGCTGCAGGCCTGCTGCTGCCACCATTAGTGGAGTCTTTCTCACCCCCTCACTTGACATACACTGTGTTCACCTGGGGCAACCTGACAGGATTGCAGTAGGGAAAAAAACACTTCTTTGAAGTGAAAATCAGAAAATCTTTTATCACTTCCTCAGCCCTGCAGACTCCGTCACATGTCGGATAGATAATGAATAAATGCACTGTCAATGCACTCTATTCATTTATGTTTGACAACTAAGTTGGTGACAGTGCCCCCTTGCATTCTAATTAAATATACAGGAGCCAAGCTTGTAAAGCCTTTGAACTACAAGCATCCCGCCTAGTCCTCTGTTGCTAAATCTTTGCTGGGAAATGCGGTAATCAGACTTCTGGGACTCTTGCATTGGGAGGCTGCGGCCATTCTCCTGGATCCGGGGCTATGGTTTCAGACAGCTCTGTGGCTTTGATAAAGTAGTTCTCAGCCCCCAGGAGCTTGATAATTAATGCCCTCTTTGTTGTGAGGAGTTCAAGCCTCAGTGGCTGTATGGCTGGGAAGCCGACAAGCAGGGTCCCAGTATAGAGAACACGAAGGTTTGGGTACCAAGGAAAGCTCATCATCTTTTGGTCCTATCTGGGATGTCAACTCTGACTGAACCCTGAAGTTCTAGGCCTCATGGTACAGGCCATCCAGGCTCTCATTGATCAGAGAGAGGGTCTCAGATCCAAGGTACCTGTCTGGATTAGTATTCTCCAGCTTCAGGAAGCCAGGAGAGTTTGCCTGTATTTAGTCCCATCCTGGCTGCTAGTCGTTCTTCCTCGATTTTTGGTGGTGCTGGGTGTGGAACCCACGTGCCCAGCAAGCACACTGCTACTGAGCCACACCCCAAAGCGCATCTGCTTCATTTCTCAAAAGCAACCCCTTTCTTTCCGGTTGGAGCCGGAAAACCTGCTCTCCCTGTCTGCTGGCATCCTGACCATAGGACTTGTTTCTTTTTACCTCTTTCCTTGCTCGGTTCCAATCTAAGGCAAGGATTCCAAAATGGGAATAAGTGGTATGACCCGAAGCCTATCTTGTTCCTATGTTGTTCCCATCTAGTGAGGCGGGAGAGACAGTTCACTGATCCCCTTCTCATGCAGACAGGTCCCCAGGCTGCTCCTGCTCAGCCCTGGGTAGGCTACCCTTGGCCTGGCTATCAAGACTGCAGCCTGTATAGCTCTGTTGGGCCGAGTGCACAGCCTTTCCTGACTCCTCCCTTTCCCAGCAGACTCTGGGTGTGAGTGAGAGGATGCTTGTATATGGATGTGCCTCTCTGAGTCTCCCATGCCGCCTCTGTCCTCACCACTAACTCCTCTTCTAACCCGTCTGCCAGCCCCCGACGAGCAGTCCATTTGGAACGTCACAGTGCTCCCCAACAGTAAATGGGCCAACATCACCTGGAAGCACAATTTCAGGCCTGGAACTGACTTTGTGGTTGAGTACATCGACAGTAAGCATTGCTATGTGGGGTGGGGGTGGCGGCAGCGGCGCAGCGCCGGTGGGTAGCGGTAGATGCCCATTAAGGAGACCCTGTTGAACTCCCTCAGGCTTAGAAGCCTTTTTAGCCTGGCTTCATTTTAGCCTCATGAAATCCATCCCTACCAGAGATAGCGGAGGTGGAAGGAACAGCCTCGAGCAGGGGAGGGACCTCTGAAGCCATTAGCAAAGGCCTCGAGTTCCGTGTGTTGGGGAGGATCTGTGTGGACTGTGACCTGTGTCCTTTCTTACCCAGAATAAGGATGCTGAGTATCCTTAAAGTGAGCCCGGTCTCGTTTCTGTGTTGATCTGACTGAGACCCAGGGTGTTCTGCTGGCTCTGCTATATTGTCCAGGCCACAGATACTCTTCAGATACTCTCAGAGCTTCAGATACTCTCAGAGCACAGACTAGTGGAAAGCAGCAGTCACAGACCAGACAGCCGGTGGGTTCACCGTGACCCTTGCTCTCTATCAGAACTTGGGATCAAAAGACTGAATGGACCGCAGAACGTGTTCCAAAGATCTGCCCTCTCTAAGGCAGGGCCCCCTGGTCCTGCGGGGTGAAGCCCACACCTCTCTCACATGGGCAAGAGCGATGAAGCCAATACGCCAGCCTGAAAACACAGCCGGGTTATTCCTTCTCCCAAGAGCTCTTAGGAGATGAAAACCTGGCACTAGGTTTTGTGGTCGGAGGAGGGCTTTAGAGCCTCAGGATCTTGAGTCCCTATGTAGGTTTTCAGCTTCCCGCAACCACCATTCCCTCCCGCAACCCGGAGATGTAGACACTTTGTCTGAGATGCCAACTTGCAATACGGCAGAGAGTTTGAGAAGAACCCAAGAGTGGAGTGAAAGCCACCTCCATGTGAGATACTAACCATGTGGCATACTAACCAGCATGCTGGCCCTCCCAGAAAGCTCTCACTCAGAAAGTGAATCACAGCCAGGGCAGCTGACACGCTTCAAGGCCGAGGCAGCCAACAATCTCCATAGGCTTAGTGCTAAGACCGTGCGTGTCAAGGAAGGAAGATGTCAGGGGGAGACATCATGAGAGTGAGAGCTGCATGCTGAAGCTGCCAGTTCTGTGTGGTAGACTGGACCCGGGGTGCCTTAGCCCCGTTTTCCCACCCCTCTGCCTCTGACAGATAAACAGGGACCTAAACACTCTCTCCAGCTCCTGGTGCCTGGTGGTAAGCTGACCTAGGTTTCTGTTCCCCAGGCAACCATACGAAAAAAACTGTCCCTGTTAAGGCCCAGGCCCAGCCTATACAGCTGACAGACCTCTTTCCCGGGATGACGTACACGTTGCGGGTGTATTCCCGGGACAACGAGGGCATCAGCAGTACCGTCATCACCTTTATGACCAGTACAGGTGAGAGGGGATCTGGCCTTGCCATCCCCTGCAAGCATGGGCATCTCATCCTCATCCCCAGCTTCCTGCTTGTCTCTTCTTGGAAACAGGTCTCATCTCCACCCCCATTCCTTGCCTTGCATGGCGTGTCTCTGACCAGCAGGAAGTCAGAAGCAGTCAGGTGTGCATGCCCAGTGGAGAGCAAGCCAGGATCTGAGTCAGGGGCAGAGTGGGGGGATCAGGGGAAACAAAAGACTGAATAATGAGGACAGGGAATGCTTAGTCCCCTCCACCATGTGTGCAACAAAAGAGCTCTCAGTGCATGCACAGACTTGGTCAGTGTGGGGAGGGGGGTTGGGGACTGCTGGAGATTTGTGCACTGTGCCCCACCCCCTGTTTGGGAGCTTGCTTTCTCCGTGTAGAATGAGGGAGGGGAAGAGGCCAACCCAGGGTCTTGATTCAGAAATCTCCTAACTAAACCTGGGATCAGTGTGTACATTGTTGCCATGACAACATCAGCGTTTTATTCTTATTTAATTTCACTCTCAGTTTGTCCTGCCTAATAGTAAGTGGTTTTGGCTTTTAGTTTTTGTTGTTTTTTTTTTTCAATCATGCTAGGGGTAGGACAACCGTCTGGCTCTGTAGGAGCTTCAGCCCGGTTAGAGAAGCATCTTCATTATATCGAATGGCTAGGCTGCCTAGGGCTCTGGAGAGACCAGGTTTAGAATTTTCTCTGCTGGTGGGGGTAGCCGGGAATCTGAAAACCACAGAGGCCCTTGCTTGTCTGTGAGTGTTTGGGTTTGGGTGTATCTTTCAAATCAGACAGACACAGCCAAGTCACCTATAGTCTAAGCCCTGGGGCGAAGGGGCCGAATGTGGGGAAAGGGATTAAGAGAGAAAAGGATCAGCCGTCCCTCTAGGGATGGTCTTGTCAGATGCGGGTTATTAGCTGCACAGGATGGGGGGACCCCACAATGATTTATCTGAATTTCTAAATGTTGACTTGAATATTCATTACTGTTCCCTCACCAAGCCACATGAGGCTGATGCCGGTAGCTTGTATCTAGGGAGTCACTGTCCATCTGCATCTCTGACCCACCCTAGTTCTTCTAGCCTGGTCCCTCCTAGTGCCTCTACCAGTCCCACACATTTCCAGGCTACAAAATTTGAAGGTGCAGCTCCTTGCTTAAAAAGAGCCAGGCCCACTCAGGCAGGATGTCTGAGTGAGCAACCAGGCCATTGTGTTTCATGAGAAGCCATCTAGACAGCTGACCAAGCAGAACAGGTAGCTGGACCCTGACTGAGTTGGGAATCCCAAGCTTTTGGATGTATTTGATTTATTTCTTTACAAGCCTGAGTCTAGCTCGTGGGCAAGAATCAAAGATGACACCCGAGAATAAAACTCCATTCTAGAGATTAAGGGAAAGCCAGCACTGCCTATTTTCAGAGCTTTGTCCCCCTTGGCAATGTGGCTAAGACCTGGAGAGAAAGAAAGCCAGAGAGAAAGGGGCCAGACCTTGCCTTTGAGGTTGGCCTAATCTGTTTCAAGTATAAAGCATGCAGTATAAAGAGGGGGACAGTAATAATGGCTTGACAGTTGCTTCTGAATGTCATCTTCAATACCTATTTTTCTTTCTCTGGGCTGGATCTGGAGAGGCCCAGTCTGCTTGCCAGCTTTAAGAGCCACAGAAATGGGCTGAAGAGATGGCTCAGTGGTTAAGAGCACCGACTGCTCTTCGGAAGGTCCTGAGTTCAAATCCCAGCAACCACATGGTGGCTCACAACCATCTGTAACAAGATCTGACACCCTATTCTGAAGCTGTCTGAAGACAGCTACGGTGTACTTACATATAATAAGTAAATTAAAAAAAAAAAAGAGCCACAGAAACATATATAGTGTTAGCAAGTCTCATCAGACCCCTTCTCGGGCGAGCTGGGAACATCCAGGCTCAGTAACTTGTCTCTGAGTTCAGGTTATTTGCTTCCTCTTAGGCCAGCCAGAAATTCCTGTGTACAGTCCACAGGAGTGGGGGTGGGGATATTTTCACTGTCTGAAGTCTGTGTGTGCCTGTAAATATGTGTCAAAAGCAATTTCCTGTAGGTGGACTCCAGAGGCAAGCCCACACAAACACCCAGATCTTTGGGTTTCATCGAAGCAAAGCTTTCATGAACATATCTGGGCGCTGACCACAGGTCCTTTTGACAACCGCAGGCCATCGCTTTAGTCGAAAGATGACAGACTTAGTGATTCAGGAAGGAAAGAGAAGGGACTTCTGGGAATGTGAACAGGCTTTCTAACCCTCACCAGAAAGATCCCACTGGGAACGTAATCACCCCCCTTATTAAAGCTTCTGAAGCTAGAACGGTGACAGGCTACAGATATAGGACCCTAGATTCTAACAGTCAATGCTTCACTGCTGGGGTGAGAGGCTGGCAGAAGCAGAAATCAAGCATCGGGCTTCCCAAAACTCAGGGAGGTCAAAGGGACTGCAGGATGAGACAGGGTGTGTATGGAGAAGGGTGACATGGTACTTGAGAGAGAACAGTTGTGTTCATGTTGTGTTGAAGAAAGTTCATCACTGTTATGTTATTTGTTCATCGACTTCTAGAATGACCATCAGTGATGTTGTCTAGGGCCAAACCAGATTCCTACAGCCAGGCATGGGAGCCAGATGAACTGTCTGGTTAGCAAGTGAATTTCATATTTTTTTTTTAAATAGGTCAGAGTGTGGTTGGATGAACTTTCAGGGATATGTAAAATTAACATCTGTCCCAAATTGGGATTGGTGCCAAAGCCCCTAGAATAACTCTTTCATGTTTGAATTTGAATAAAATGAGGTTGTCAGCGATCATTCACAGGATGGTAGACAACTTCAGACAGATACATTTTACCCAAGTTGCCAGCTGCCTCTACAACCGTGCCTAACACTTGATACGACTTGGGAATCTACAGCAAGATTGATGCAAATGTGATTTCAGTGCTACCCAGGGTTAAAGCGACAGAGGTGACTACAGGCTCAGACAATATAAGGCACAGACAAAACCAGACTGAGGACGTTATTGATCTGTGTACTCCATCCTGGTCTCAAAACACATTGCCTGGCCATAGGAAGGCTGTCTTATTGTGTGACAGTTCAGTATACAGAATAATTCGGTGGAACAAGACAGTTATTCTGGCTGGGATTGGGAGAACTTGGCTTCAGGTATGGCTTAGACAGCTTGAAGGAGAATGCTTCTAGACCAGAGCAAGAGGCTTTGGGACCTGTGCTTGCCAGGCCCAATGCAGAATTAAGAACAGCTGCTGTCATATCCAGTCAGAGTTGGGGAATATAAATGGCGTCTTTGCCATCTTTGAAGGCTGTAGCATTAGACCCCGAGTGCCAGTTTAGCAGATCAATTGAGTGTGGCATTGGTGGTCAAGCAGAATGACTCCGGAGCCTTGTGAAAATGACTTCCTCCCAGCGTAAGCTGAGATCATTCTATCACTCTCTTGTTTTCTGTTCTTGGGAAATTCACTCACTCTGGAGGAAGGTGGGGTCAGTTGACCTCACTTGGTTTTGTGTCTGAAGTTCACAGGAATCTTTTATTTCTTACTCCCCTCCCCCAATCAAGTCTGAAGCTCCATTTCAACCTCGCCTGGTCCTGACTGTCAGGAGCGGAATGCCACCTTTGCTCTCTAAACTGCCCCTGTCACCGCTTTCCCCAGGCATCACGATCTTCTTTCTGAAGCCCAAGGGCATGTCGTGGAGCTGACTGCCAGAGTGTCAGAACAAACACAAGGAAGATGGGGGTGCAAACGGGTCTTTGCTGAGATGCAAACCAACGTCTCTGCAAAAACGTGGGTACCGCCGTCCAAACCCAAGTGACGTAACCCATCACCCACCGCCCAGGCATGGCACATAGGCAGGAGCATCCATGTGGCCACTGGCTGGTGTGAGGAGAACCAAGAGTGGGGTCCCAGGTTATCTTTCTTACATTAGGACTAGGTCAATGTATTCATCCGTAAGTAGTCACTGGCCACTTGTTACGGGATTAGCATTATGCTGAGTCCTAGTTCAAAGACACCCTGTTCTCCAAGACTTGGAACAGCATAGCTGGAAACCAGGGCAGAGAACAATTAAACATTAACTTGTGTGGAATAGAGAGAGTGAGGGCTTAGGCCAGAGAAGGTGTAAGTTGGAGCGATCAGAGGTTCTGGAGGGAAGGGAGACTGTGAAAAGTAGTCAGAAGGAAAGATGACAATCTGGAGTCTTAGATAGGGTGGGAAGGAGGCATGAGGAAGGCCAGACAGGCGTGATTCCACACGGCAGGAAATTAGAGAATATACGGGAGTGGTAACACTAACCTCACTGCACCTGTAGGTACTAAAATGCATGAGTGCTGCACGTCAAGTGTCAGAGTTGTGTAGGAGGGGTTGGCAACAGCCCTTAGATGTGGAGCGTGCATGGAAATTCAGGCCAAGGGGTCGGGGAAGAGTGATGGACTCACAGCTGTGGAGTTGGCTGTGGATGCGGAGATGATTAAAAGGATTGCCAACCAGAAGTCAAGACTTGCCTGAGGTCAAATTCGGGGATGGGGGATGGGGCAGGAGTAGGAGAGGGTAGCTCACTCACAATGGTAGCTGAGACCTGGTGATTAGAACAAGCTGAGTCAGCATCCTGCGATCAAGGAGCAGACCGGGCAGGACCGGGAGCCCCTGAGAGATGACAAGTCCCCCTGAACAGCACAGGGTTGTCTCAGAAGGTCTGCTGCATTCCTTCAGGTTTGTCTTTTAAGACACAGAAAGAAGCCGGGCAGTGGTGGCCCACACCTTTAATCCCAGCACTTGGGAGACAGAAGTAGGAGGATCTATGAGTTCGAGGCCAGCCTGGTCTACAGAGTGAGATTCAGGACAGCCAGGGCTATACAGAGAAACCCTGTCTCAAAAAAAGAAAAGAAAAAAAAAGACACAGAAAGAAGAAAGAAAAGAGGAGGAAATAGAACCTACTGGGAGTTCATGGGTCTTTTATGGGAAGAGAATGATTCTAGACCAGAGCAAGAGTCATTGGGACCTGTACTTGCCAGGCCCAAGCTGCATCCCACTTAAACTCTGGGGGAAAAGGAAAGGAAAGACCTTTGACACATAAGGAAGGGACAGCTGCAGAGGCTGTGTGGGTTTGGGATTCCCCAGGTCCAGGGGAGGGGTGCAGAGTCTGGAGGGCAAGAGAGAGGAATAACAGGATTGCTGGACCCTGGGCAGCAAAGTTCAGCAAAATGATGCGGGGACATGATGGGATGGGTCTGTCTTCCTCTAGTTCTGGGACAGGAGCTAAGCGGTGACATCGTTCCCGAGAGAATCGCTGCTCCTTTTCACTAGAGAGCACCTGGTACGAAGGTCCAGAGGCGGGAATGCAAGTCAGTGGCTGGAGGGCGATGCTCAGCTAGAGGTGATACGGCCAGCTCTCTGACAGAGCCTGCCTGATTGGATGAGGAATGTAGGGTTTTCTCTCATAGCAATCAGGAGTTCTGAAGGGTTGAAGCAAGGAAGTATTTAAATATCTCATGGGGACTGGGGTCCCTGTGTGAGGTACTCCAAACAAAAACAGGGATGGAAACAGGTCTTTTTGCCACTGCACACCCAGTTCAGGGTGTTAACAGCCTCATCTCTTGTGGACTCAGCTACTTTGCAGCTGGGGCGCCACGGAGGCCCTGCTTGTCACTCCTTCCTGTTTATTGAGAGAGCCTTTCTGGTGTGATGTCTTCAGCTTGGCCCTGAAAAGACTTACGAAACCATTTTGGCATCCTGTATGGGAAAAGGGTAAAATGGACCCAGGAGCAAGGACACAGGATGTCCCAGGTCCAGCATGCTTCCTCGGAAGCAGCTTAGTGCTGTGACTCACTCCATGGGCTGTCGTAGTTCTCTTCTGGGCTTCCCTGGACATGTCCCATTCCTCGGATCCTTCCCTTCTTGAATCTCAGTTCCCATGAAAGGCTGTGTTTCGGCCAGTATCCCTTTCGTCCTCTAGTCCACAGAATGAAGGGCGAGTGGGTATATAGCACACTCCCATTAATCCAAACCCCAGCCTCCGGACATCATGGACACTTTCAAAGAACTCTTGGGCTCCTGTTTTAGACCCACGTGTATTCCCTTCAGACCACAAAGGGATCTGTGAGATGACCCCCAGGCATGGACAGAAGAGAAGGCAAGTTGGCTTGTCACAGCCCACCAAGAGCACCCCTGTGGGGTGACCTGAAAGTGCAGGACCAGAGCATCACCACCTGCCTGACCTGGGTACCTGGGCTTGACTTGGTGTCATTGAAAGCACACAGCCCAGCTGGGGAGACTTGACAAGGCACAGAGCCACCTGAACCTCCATCTGGCCCAGGACCCATTGCCAAAGCCCGATGGACAAAGAGGCTGTGCCCACAAGGTGTCCCCCAACACAGTTAGGCAGTGTGTCCTCTCTCAGCATCGTTCAGTCCCACCAGGCTGTGGCCTGTGCACGCATTCTGTAGGAATGCCGTGCCTCCTCTTTAGTAAACATCTCCATCCTACAGGGCTGCTCAAACTCCTGCTTCTCTGCTCCTCGCACCCCTTTTCTTTGCCTCTTTTCTGATCTTTTGACCCTTGGCTTCTTTACTGTTTTCTTTTGTCCTCCGAGCAGAGTGGCTTGGGCCAGAGGGCCGCTAGGAGGTAGCAGTGGGTTCTAGGGCAAAGCTGCACAAGAGCTGTGTGCCTTCCCTACCCCTCCTCGCCCATTCCCCGAGCAATGGCTCATGTTTGCTTCCTACCCTCCCTGCCAGCTTACACCAACAACCAGGCAGACATCGCCACCCAGGGCTGGTTCATCGGGCTCATGTGTGCCATTGCCCTTCTGGTGCTGATCCTGCTCATCGTCTGCTTCATCAAGAGGAGTCGCGGTGGCAAGTACCCAGGTGAGATGCGGGGCAGGTGGTCAGGCCCTCCAGGGAATCACCAGCCGTCCGCCATATCCAGGCTCCGATCTCTGCTCTTTTAGGCTTAGAACTTCAGGCCTGTGGCATAGCTGGTCTTTCCTGGAAGCTGCCAGCAAGCAATCGCGTTAGTTATATTTACCCCAGAAGGATGGATGGTGCAGTCTAAGACAGCTCCAGAGAGTCGTGGACAGAACTCAGCTCCTACTGAGATGGCTGGTCTTCCCTTGACTTAGTTCCTGTCTGCTCGGCAGAGGGGCTTTCTTCAGCCTGAGAGTCATTAAGACCCTGTGGCAGGGTGGCAGGGAAGTGAGGTGGCCATGTTCAACATGGAGAGCAGGGGAGCGAAACAAAAGCAGCATAAGCAAGAGAGAATCTGAATGGTGGCCACACCCTGCTGAGGCTTGTCTGGGTGCCCATCATCACAGACTCAGCAGCTCTGGCTAAGGCAGGCAACAGCACCCTGACTCCTCCTTAAATACCCACAGAAACATGTCCCCCGTGCCTCAAGAGCCTTCCGTATCAAGGCAAGGAGCTCTCCCATTGCCATGTCAGAAAATAGTGATCTTTTTTTCCCCCAAAATGGGCAAAGAGAGCCATCTGGCTGTGACAAGGCAGGTAAAATGACAGGAGACAGGATAACCCGAGAGTAGCCATGCCCCTGCCCTAGAGCCCCAGCACCAGACACATTCGTGAGATGTTCTTTCTCCTGGCGGGGGAGGAGAGATAGGCAAACTCAACATGAAGGGAGTAGGAGGGGGGAAGATCGATTTTATTCGGGTTTTTTTTGTTGTTTTTTTTTTTTTTTTTTTTTTTAAGATTTATCTATTTTATGTATTTGAGTACACTATTGCTTTCTTCAGACACACCAGAAGAGGGCGTCAGATCCCATTACAGATGGTTGTGAGCTACCATGTGGTTGCTGGGATTTGAACTCAGGACCTCTGGGAGAGCAGTCAGTGCTCTTAACCGCTGAGCCATGTCTCCAGCCCTGATTTTATTCTTTTCCCTGAGCAGTACCCACAGACCCACAGGTCCTGACGCTATGCCTCTGCCCAGTGAGAGGGGTGTGAATTTAATTCCTTCGGTGAGCAGTGAATTCTTTCACTTTGTTTTGCTATATTTAGATGTTTCTTCTGCAAGAGAGAAAGTCACAGCTGGGTAGAGGCCCAGACATGGAGGTACTTAGTGAGTCAGGGGGACCTGAACCCCTGAGGAGCCCAGCAGATAAACTTAGAGCCTGCCTTTACACTCCCAGAAAATGCCCCAGCCTAGAAAGTTCTCCCGACCCTTCCCCCCTTCCCTCTAGCTTTGGGGTAAGTAGCTCATACAGTCAGAAGACAGACGGACAACCCAGGAATCAGGCTTCGATCTTCTGCAGCTATTAATTCTGTGGACTGTTCTTGCCTCTCAAATGGGTTGATTATCCCATACCTGCACCAAAAAAAAAAAAAAAAAGCCCTGTATTGTGCTAGAGGCTCAGTACAGGGGGAAAGATGTCTGTCTTCAACATTACAGCTAGCTCTGAAGGACCAACCACACCATAGCAGGATGGGCCTTGGTTATGCCATCATCCCAGAGGCCAAATAAGGCAAGAGAGGATGCTAACAAGAGAGGCTTATGGCCGGGCAGTGTGGTGCACACTTTTAATCCCAGCAGCACTTGGGAGGCAGAGGCAGGCAGATCTCTGAGTTCGAGGCCAGCCTTGTCTACAGAGTGAGTTCCAGGACAGCCGGGGCTATACAGAGAAACCCTGTCTCGAAAAAACAAAACAAAACAAAACAAAAAAAGAGAGAGAGAGAAGCTTACAGGCAAGCACCTTCATCCCAGAGGCCTAGGAAACAGCCTCCCTTCCAAGTGCTCTGCTCGGAGCTTTGGAGAAACACAGTCCTCTATTCTGAAGGAGAAAGCTAGCTACCTAGATTCTGTCACCAGTGAGGAAATATATATAAAGATAATTATAATGCAGGGCAAACGTGAGAAAGGGCTGAACAAGGGCATATCTGCCTTTGGCAGAGGAGCCGATGGTTTCTCTGACGTATATTGGGGCAACTTCAAAAAGCAATGACAGGGAGCTGAGAGGTCTGTCAGCTGAGGTGTAAAGAACCTATGGGGTGTGAAGGAGGCAGAATCAGCTTAGCAACTCATTGAGCCTGGGGGCATTAATAACGCTTTGTTAAAAAGAAGCTTGTCACTGAGCTCCAAGCTGATGTGTGTGTGGGGGGGGTCTGTAATGTGTGTGGGGTGTTGTATGTGGGTGCATGCACTTATACACAAAGGCCCAAAGAAGGGACTGACTGACCTATGCTAGCATTTCTCTGCCTTATTACTTTGAGATAGGGTCTCTCACTGAGCCACTGGAGCTAGGCTAGTCACACACACACACACACACACACACACACACACCACAGCTCCAGAGTTATAGGCACACACAACAACACCCGACTTTTTACATGGGTGCAATGGACAAGCGGCTCCTAACCATTGAGCCACCTCTCCAGCCCCCAGGGCTATCACTGGGTTGTGTGTTTAGAAACATTGTAGCGAACAGAGGCATTCCTTTTCATCGTCCTGTCTGCCTTCCTTTCTCTTACCAACCAGTGCGAGAAAAGAAGGATGTCCCCTTGGGCCCTGAAGACCCCAAAGAAGAAGATGGCTCATTTGACTATAGGTGGGTGATCTCCTTCCTCTCCTCCCCTGGTTCTGGCCCTTCCTGCCCTGGAGCAGCTCCTTCACCGCAGCTGCAGAACCGCTGCATCCACATGACCTCCTGCCCACTGGACTGTTGCTTTTACCTCTGCGGAGGCGGCTGAGTGTACGTTCCCAGAGAGGCAGAGAGGCCCATGAACCCTCTACTGAACAGGACTTCCAATTTGAGTCTTTCCACTTCTTGCAGTCAAAATGAAGCCTAAGCCCCATTTCTGTGAAGTGAGCTCGACCATCAGGCCTCCTCCCAGCCAGCATCCCACTCCTAACCCCCAAGATAATGAATGACCCCAGAAGGCTCACCACCCTGTGAGCTAGTGGCAGAGCTGAAGGAGCTGGGGCTAGGCTGCCAGCTGGTACTTCTGTCCTACGCCCGTGCTTCCTCTCAGATCTGATGCGTACCAGGATGGCCAGTATGTTCTGAGCTCAGGAATGGGTCAGAGAATCTCATCCAAGACCGTTCGAGATAGGAGAAAATATATCACAACCCTCCGTCCCCACCACGACCCTCCTAACTCTAGGCATAGTTCACCCCATCATCCTCTGACCTCTCTTCCTTCTGAACCTCTGCCACCTGCTCCTCAGGAGCCTGGCACACACCACCAGGCCCATGGGCAGAGAGCTTCTGCCTGCCCAGAAGCCACCTGGCAGCTTATGCCTGCAGCTGACCATCCAGCCTGACATCCCTGGGAGAGCCTCTGTCTGGCTGTCCTGGGATCACCTGGCAGGCAGGGTCCAGCCTCCCCGTGGGCTGAGAGCTTCCTTGGGCTCTCAGTGAAAAGGCCGTGGGCTTTTTCCTCGGTACCCTTGTGGCACAGCCCAGTGAAATCAAGGACAGGACACACTGTCTGTCTGTACCTCGCTTGCCCTCCGGGCCAGCTTCGGCTCTGTGGACTCTGCTCCTATGGCCTGCATTGAATAAGTCGAGGAGTCCTACTAGGGAAAGGTTAAAATTAGAAAGTCCGGAGATCTACACTTCTAAGGAAATGTGCCTGGGGGCAAGGAGTGGGGTCTCCTACTCTGCCCTTGGCTTTGTTGCTGGGTACCTTTCTCATGAGTCCCTGCCTCTTCCCCAAGTGTCTGTCCTCCTGGACCTTGGGGGTCTCTGGCGGGCCAGACAGCCAGACAGTTGGCTAGACCAGATACTCTTTCATTCCAGCCGTCTGAGGAAAGTCTTGTTCTTCTAGACCAGCCGTTCTCAACCTGTAGGCTGCAACCCTTTGCAGGGTAAAGGGGGTTGAACAACCCTGTCACAGGGGGGGCACCTAAGATCATAGGAAAATACCAATATTTACATTACCATTCATAACAGTAGCAAAATTACAGTTGTGGAGTAGCAATGAAAATAATTTTAGGGTTGGGAGTCACCTCAACACGAGGAACTGTGTTAAAGAATCGCAGCATTGGGAAGGCTGAGAACCACTGTAGACCAAGGTCCCTTTCCCCTCTAGAGCTCCCCCCGACCCTCACCCCCGTGCCAAAGCTTCTGACTAGGCTGAGCTTGCTCTGGCCACATGTGCATTCAGCTGAAGTTCCTGCACCCAGTACAGGAGTCCTCTTAGATCCGCCAGCATCGCTCATACCCTGCAGTGTGGCACAGAGGGGGCGGAGCCTGGCAGTAAGAATCGGACCGTTGGCAGAGAGTTGCACTTCCTGCACACACTCAGCTCAGTCCTGAAGACCCACTAGCTTCACTGTCCTTCCTGTGGACCTGCTGTCAGAGCACAAGGATAGACCATGCATGGACGTAGGTCACAGTCACTCAGCCTAGAGCAGGTAAGAGCCAGCGGCTTTGCGACCTGGCTATAACCCATCCATCGAGGAGATGGAGCACCAGTGGCCTGTGACTGCAGGACAAGTCTCTGCTGTTGACAGGAAGCGAGCATCCCAAGGAGACAGACTTCCGCTGCCGTCTCAGCAATTGCTTGCCCGGGCAGAGCAACGCTAATGCTTTGGTCCTAGCGAGGAAAAGGGGTGCGTGTTCACCCCACATGCCACTGCAGAGCATGAACATCACATTTGGTAGTCTAAGAGGATTCATATACAGGATCCAAGGACTTCAGCTAAATGTACCATAGGCAGAGACAGCTCTACAGAGCCAGAGACTCAGCTCTCAGCACATTTGGGGGGGGGGGGGTTCCTGAGGGGAAAAGGACCTTGGTCTACAAGAAATAGGCCTTGCCTAACTAAGGAGATTTGAATGAAAGAGTACCCGGTCTAGCCAACTGCCTGGCAGTCTGTCTCTCCCATCTGTTTATGTTCAGCTCCAGCTTCATCTAAGGCCCCTTCCTGGTAGCCCAAGGCTGCTGTTCCAACACACTGTTAAAATGGCAGTTTACCCAGGAAGGACTGTTGGCTAGGACTGTAGAGGGTGTAGTGTATCGATTCAGACTACCTAAAGCCACTGTGGTTCCTTCTGCAGACCTCTAGACCTCCACTGCTGGCCCACAGCTGTTTCCTACCTGGGAGCCTGTGAAATGTAACCGGTATCACCAGGAGGAAATAGCACCAGCTTGGTGGAGCAGCCCTTCATATGCTAAAGAGCATATATAGCTGATGTATGGACTGGGCATCTGTTCTTGCAGGCCAGTGCCACTGTATCTCCAAGGCCCTGAGCTCTTGTTCCCCAGGAGGGCCTTAAGGGCAGGGTCTAGAAGGGGCTAATAGGATCCTTTGAGCCTTGCTAGTGTCTTCTCAAATTATCAGGCCTCACACGCTTCTCTGCGAGTTCCTCCCTCCCACCCCCAACTCTTTCACTTGCTGGGCCGAGAGTATTAGCATTGCTCTGCCTGGGCAAGTAGTGCTGAGATGGAAGTGGAGAGGCAGGGCCGGTTTCCTTAGGGCAGTTACCTCTTGCCAAGAGCAGGGTCTTGTCCCATATCACAGGCCACAGGTGCTCCATCTTCCGCTCCTCTGAGACAGACAGATTATAGTCAGATCACCAAGCCAAGGGTGAGACTCCTGAGAACCAGAGCCTCTGAATTCTTGCCACATGTCTCACAAGCTGGGCGCTCTGCTTCTCAGAAGATGGCCAACTGCTTGCTCCTACCACAGACAGCTGCCAACTGTCTCAAGGAAAGGACCTCAGACAAGGAGTTTAGAAGTGCGCTCTCTAGTCCCTGACCTTCCCCAGTAGGCCATTTACCCTGGGGAAGATGCTTATCCTCTCGGTGCCTCAGTTCCCCTTTTGTAGAGCCTGCTGGGCAAGGGAGGGTAAACACTGGAGAGTCTCCAAGTCTCCAGTGCAATCCTCCCGCACTGTGCTCTTGGTAGGAAGCCAGTGGCTCTATCCCACCCCACCTGGTTTGAGCTGTGCTGACCAGTCTGGGCCTGACTCTGTCTCTCTCTGGCCAGTGATGAGGACAACAAGCCCCTGCAGGGCAGCCAGACATCTCTGGATGGCACCATCAAGCAGCAGGAGAGTGATGACAGCCTGGTGGACTACGGTGAAGGTGGTGAGGGCCAGTTCAATGAAGATGGCTCCTTTATCGGCCAGTACACTGTCAAAAAGGACAAGGAGGAGACGGAGGGCAATGAGAGCTCAGAGGCCACGTCGCCAGTCAATGCCATCTATTCCCTGGCCTGACAGAGCATCCCAGGCACAGCACTACTTTACAAGTAGGAGGGGAGAGGGGAGATGAAGCAGCTGCAGACCTACCACAAAGCCACAACTACCTTCAGGGACAAGGGTACAACATGGGGGTCTGCCAAGCTGTGAGAACCCAGCTATCCACAACCCCCTCCTAGCAATGCCCCATTACCCTTGGGTGCCATTAGATGGGAAAGCTAGAGCTACGCTCATTGGAGGGAGCCCTAGTCCCTTGCCCTGTCTCACGGCCACCCTGAGTGTCCCACCACAATGGCCACCCTTGATCTCAGCTCACGCTCATTCGTTTCTATTGCTTACAATATTTTCATTCTCTCTCTCTCTCTCTCTCTCTCTCTCTCTCTTGCTTTGTGCATCTTCTCCTTCCAAGTCATTGTCTCCGTTTTCTTTTACTTTTTACTTTTGGAAAAGAAAAAAAAAGTCCCTGGAAAAAGAATAAGTGGGCTCTCCCCAAGGAAATGAAAAGATGG